>NW_010529393.1:0-4820 GCF_000687285.1 Phaethon lepturus | reverse complement strand
GGGGGGGAGTGGGGGTGGGGTGATTTCTGCCGCCCTTCCTGGTTTCCCCCTGCTCCCCCGCAAGTTTCGCTTCGCAGCGTGGTTTGGCCGGGAGTCGGCCCCCTGCGAGCGGGTACTCGGCGTGCGGCGGAGGGTGTGTTTTCCGCCTCAGCTGCGCTGCAGCTGTTTTTTTACAAGTCAGTTGGTAAAATAATTACCTGTGCTGCCAGTTTGTCATGTAACTCCTAACGTATTAGCTAGGAATGTTAATTCTAATCCTTTACGTCTGGATTAAATTTTTAATAGGAGTTTTGTAGAACTCGGGACTGCGTGATTGATTTCTGGAAGAAAAAAATCGGTGGCACCGATTCTGTGTCGGTCACTTCCGGTTATCTTGAAACAGGACAGGTGTTGGGCTTCTCTTTCTGACGGTCAGTTCTCCAAAACTCGTAATGTTTTTACAAGCTGATAACACTGTTGTGGATAGCTTCAGAATGCATTTGTTTATAAATTGTTGTTTACCATCACCTCCCTCCTGCAGGGCTTTACAGAATGGCGGTGGTTCCCAGGCTATGGTTTTCTCAAGGCCATGCAAGAGAACAGAGCTGGCTTTACTCATCACTGAATTGTACCCTTAGTAAATGCCTTTTTTAAAAATTTGCTTAATTTTTTTAGCTTGTGGGCGGTTAATGATTTGCCAGTTTTTAACCAGCTTTAGCTAGCATCTCTTGTTACAGCATTGTGGACCTTTAGAATAGGAGCTGTGGTAAAATCTGTCCCTGAAGTGGTATTAGGACTGGTAACTTTTGTGGATCAGATGTAAGGGCCTTGAGTATTACAGTTTGTCATGGTTTAACACCATCCAGACTAAGCACCACGCAGCCGCTCATTCACTCCCCCTGGGTAGGATGGGGGAGAGAATCAGAAGAGTAAAAATGAGAAAACTTGTGTGGCATTGAGATAAAGACAGCTTAATAGGTAAGCTAAAAGCCGCGCATGCAAGCAGAGCAAACCAAGGAATTCATTCACCACTTCCCATCGGCAGGCCGTGGTGTTCAGCCATCTCCAGGGAAGCAGGGCTCCATCATGCATAATGGTTACCTGGGGAGACAAATGCCATCACTCTGAATGTCCCCCCCCTTCCTTCTTCTTGCCCCAGTTTTATATGCTGAGCATGATGTCATATGGTATGGAATATCCCTTTGGTCAGTTGGGGTCAGCTGTCCCAGCTGTGTCCCCTCCCAGCTCCTTGTGCACCCCTAGCCTACTCGCTGGTGGGGTGGCATGAGAAGCAGAAAAGGCCTTGACTGTGTAAGCACTGCTCAGCAGTAATGAAAATACCCCTGTGTTATCAACTCTGTTTTCAGCACAAATCCAAAACATAGCCCCATAGTAGCTACTATGAAGAAAATTAGCTCTATCTGAGACAAAACCAGCACACAGCTGTAAAATGCTTGGGATGTAAGAAGCTTGAGCTTACAATCTAAGGCAAGAGAGGGTTTCGCCCATGCTGCCCAAAGCGTGCTTTCTTCCCTTGGACAGCTAGTTCAGAAGTGGCTGAGGTCCCTAGTTATTCAACACGACCAGTGACAGAATAAAATCAGATGGACTAAACAGCTAGAGGAAGAGAAAAGAAACTCCATGTCTGCAGAAATGGAGGTCTTTCTGAATTGGATGTTGTTTAATATTTCATACCTGCTCTGTATCTATTTATTACAAACAGCTGGTGGCCACAAGTTTTCATCATTTCAAGGGAGTGACTCTTGGGCTGGGCACAGCTCCCTTTCTGACAGGTTTGCCAGTACTAATTTTGTACTTAATTATGGTTGTTACTGAGCAGTGGCTGGTATTTTGGGGTGTGAACCTGTAGAGGGAGATCTGTATATTTATTGTGGCTTCAGTTGCTTCTAAATGCACAGAAAGACAGAATATTCTTAGAAATGTTAGTGAATAAAAACAGCTGCTCAGAGCTGTGCAGTAATACTTTTTTATTTTTTAGATCCCAACTCAAAAAAAAAAAAAAAAAAAGACCTGCAACTTCTTCTCCAAATGCAATTGGACATGTTGATGCTGATCTCTGCAGCCCTGCATAGTTAGTCCAAATTGCTGCCTTTACTCAAGGCAGTCTCGGTGGATTAACCTGGCAGTGGAAATCCAGTGGGATGCTTGATTTGATTGTGTCTGCCTTTCTCTGTTTTATGTGCAATAGCATTCACATTGGAGGACTCCCGACTTGGAAAGTCACTTTCTTACATAGTGAAAAATTTGGGCTGCCTCAGTGTGTGCTGTAAGGTCTCTCTTTTGCCTAGATGGTTTGACAGAAGAATTTCTTTGATGTTGCACCCCAGGAGACTATGCGTATATAAAAGTTATGATACTTCAGGTTTTGATATAGATTATTTAGAATAAACTCTGTGTCCTTGTACATATTGGTACAGCAAGCTCCTCTTTAGGTTGTAGCTCTTGCAGTCACATAATAACATACATGTAGGTCTGACACTGTCCAGTAGAAAAGTGATTTTCCTGTTATGACCTGCAGAGCTGCTCTTGGGACTCTGTGGTGTGGATCCCAGATGTGGATGTAAAGAGAATCCACAAGAGAATCCTTTCTCTTCCTCTGGAAAAACTGGACAGCCGTTGAAAAGGCATCACCAGTGCTTCCTGCCTTTCTCCCTTTTCCTTCAAACTTTTGTGTAGAAGCCAGAAAGGAATAGAGAACCACAAGTATATAAACAGTTTAGAGTCTGTGTTTTGTCCTCTGACACTAAAAAAATTATTGCACCCCTTCCTCCCTGCTGTTTAAGTGCAGCCTGGAACCTAACATCTGAAATAATAATTTTCTATGAATTTATATGGGATTTTTTTGCTAGAAACATAAAATTCAGGATGTGAACATCTCCATTTTTTGGAACACTGGTCAGAAAGGGAGGTTTTCACGCCCTTCTTGTCTGTTGCATGAACGCAGAGATGAGTAGATATAACGAGAACGTGCTCTGGGAAAAAATCCCGAAGGAAGAAAAGAAAGTAGTTTGAGTTTTGTTTTTTAAATAAGAGGAAATTATAAGATGGAGTTGTCCAGATGTAAACATATCTAAGATTCCTCATTTTTGAAATGCAATGTAAACACTGTTGCTGGAATTGCATGAAACAAATGTGATGTTGACTCTGTCCTTGTTCTGTTTCCTAGATCCAGTAACACCTTTTTTCCTACTTCTAAAAGTTGCTAAGGCTTCTCTTGATTCAAACACACTGCTGGTGAGTACACTGGATCCATGTTAATTAAGACAACATCGGTTTTGTTACTGTCTTAAGCAGTGATTTGTAACTGAAGCTATAATTACAGCTATAAAGCTAGCAGTATTTGCAAGATGGGACAAGTTTCTCCTGATGAGGGGGATCATGGATAACTTACCTACAAATCCACTCTTCCTTGATACCTTTTAATGGGAAAATGAGCTATTTTCTGTGTCTTTCCCTTCGTACTACCCCAAGAGAAGCACTAAGGACTCTTTCTTTTTTTTTTTTTTTTTAAAAAGCAAACAAACAAACAAACTCTCCAAAACCCAAATACCAACAACAACCAAAAAAAACCCCAAAACTACAAGAAAAAAACCCCAACCAAAAAAGCCACCTTTGGTGCATCTACCAGGTATGGCCAGCAAAAAGAACGTATGCAGGATGGTCTAAACACACCTGGCAACTGTAGGATGAACTAGATACTAAAGTCTTCTATCCGTGTAAGTGGTACAGCAGAGGTAATAGAAGTATATACATTTTTACATGCTGTCCTAAGTCCTGGCTGCAGAGTCCTTGCCATAACTATTCTTTGATAATGTAGAAGAAGATACCCCTTTTCTTTTCTTTCTTCCATCCTCTTGTATTAGAGAATATGGGTGAACCTCACATCACTTCTTGCCCACCCTGCATTAACTCTGCCCAGATTTTCATCATCTACTATTGCAAATGAATTTGCAGAAACAGTGGGTTTCTGAAAACAGTCAGTCTTGTGCTTATTCCGACTGCTCCTGGTAGAGCTCTGTCTCAGAGTATGTGCTGCCTGCATAGAAATTTTAGCTAGGCAAAGGTAAGTTCTTTATTTAAGAGCAGAATTATCAAGCTTGAGGAGAAGAAAATTTGATGCTAAGTTAGATTTGCCCCTCAAGCTCATTTGTTACAGTTACGATTCATTGCAAGTTGGTTGCGTTGACCTTACTGAAGCTGATGTTAAGCATAATATTAAATCAATTATGTCAGAAAATAAGTCTTGGGTCCCCCTACCCGACGGGTATCCTATTAATGACCCACTGTCTGAAAGGTTACTGCCATGAGAACGGTAGTTTGCCCATGCTCAGCTGTTCTTAGCAAAAATATAATGCCATCTTTTTGATGAATAAGGTGCATTTTTAGCATAAATGTGGTTGTTATTATTTCTTTTCAGCAGTGCTTCTTTAAAAGAGTATGATCAGCAGTTAAATGTTACCCACATACCATTGCAGTCCTTCAGGGTTAGATGGCATAAAAAGTAAGTAAATGAGTAATACTTTCTTATGAAACAAGTTGGGCTTTATTTATTTGTCCATAAATCAATAAAATGCTGACGAGCTGTATAGCTTGTTAGTGCTTGTAGTCTGCTTCAGTATACATGGCAATTACTTATCTGAAAAGTTCCCTGGGCATTTCATATTTGCAGGTGTAGAAGGATAATAAGGGATCAGATCCGATTTCCTCTTTGGTTGCAACCATGTCTGTGACCTTTCTGAGATCCAGATATTCAGTTATTTCTATACGCATTAGGTAGAACTTCTGGTACCTATTATAGGTATATTTTTTATATATATATA
>NW_010529392.1:0-1764 GCF_000687285.1 Phaethon lepturus | reverse complement strand
AGGCGTAAGCAGCTTCAGCAACCCTTGCTTCGGGACGCTAGCTCTTTCTCTTGCTCTCAGTTAATGCTACAAAGCCAGAAGCTTTTCCCCAAAACCGTGTTAATTCAAGTGAGCTCCCCGTACAGGTCTCACCCGTGATCCAAACCCAGCGGTCAGGCACGTGCTTTTCCCACCCCGCGTACCCTGGGGCGACGCAAACCCACCCTCAGTCGCTCTGGAAGGGAGCGGGAGCTCCCAAAAGGATTTCAGGAGCTTTCTGGGGTGTGAGGACAGATCCCGCACCAACGGAGGATGATGTCCCCTGTCCCCCCGGGCTGCCCTGCAGCCGACGTGCCCCCAGCAGAGATCTCCCGTGTTTGGTTCCTTGGTACCTGCAGACTCGCAGGGTGGTTTCAGCAGTTGGGTATCGTACCGGTGTGTAAAACTTGAGAATTATCTATTTAATGGAGGGCAGAGGGAGCGAGCCAACACGTCGTTCATAAAGACTCAATCCGGGTTGTATTTTGACGGAGCCCCGCCGCAGCCCCGTCCCCGCACAGCCGAGCACTAGTGCTACGGGAACAAAGGTCACAAAAACGCACCCGCGGCACGAGTATCGACACGGGCACCCGAAGCGAGCGCTGGTCGCGTCACACCGCCCGGCAGCGGAGAGGTTTGAACTCTGAGCTGCGGACACCGGTTTGAACGCGCCTGAGCTCCCCGTCGGGACCGGTCCCCGGGGGCTTATCCCTTCGCAGACGCCGGTGCATCCCGGGTCCCGCGCAAGGCGCTGGTGCAGCCTGAGTGTGAGCAATAAAGGGTCGCATCGGAATCACATATCTGCAGACCAAAAATGACTTTGCTACAAAATCTGCAATTTCAAGCAGTGAAAGCACCTGATCAGAGCACGCTACGCTTTGCTAGCGTACAAATGACGAGCGGAAGGGGGCATTTCACTCAGTAAAGCTGGAAGTTCTGAAATAATCTGAATTTTTCTGGCCCAAATTACTAATTGCAAATTAGTAGGATTTCGGTTAGAATGTCCTATTTTTGCTGAACTAAAACCAACTGTGTAATACCCTCTTAGCCTACTGGGCTTATCTCCAGAGCTCAAAGCTGTTCAGCTTCCTTGTGTCTCTTCTTTCCTACAATGAATAATTAAAAAAGGATTTTTAAAACAGAATAGGAGAAAAGTCTTCTCTTTTAGTGCACAGTTTGCTGGTGTATGGGGGGAAGGCTGGAGAACCTGAACTATTATCAAGAATGCCACTCAAATTACAATATAATTGTCTGAAAAAAAAATCTGGCAGCTAATTCTGATTGCAGTGCACATTTCTGTGCCTGTGACAAATGATTTCTAAAGTTAGACTCAAGGACACTAAGATTCCAAGAGGTCACTCGTCTACGGTGTTTATTTTATTTGCCAGACCAAAAGAAGTTTTAAAACAGTTAAATTAAGAGGAGGGATAAAAAAAAGGGGGAAGAAAAGCACGGATGATCTGAAAAAGGTGGAAGTGTTTTGTTTTAAAAGGACTGATGCTTGGAGCTGTAAAGTATGAAATACAGGAGGGGAAGCAGATTTGGGGCTAACCTACAAAATCACAGTATTCTTTAGAGCTGTTCCAACAGACTAAGCATTTGAGAAAGAATCGGAGCTGTTTGTGATAAGTTGCTCCTCTCATCGGCAAACTGTCATCCGTCTTGAGTGAGAACATTTTGTCCACCCTACCAAAACAAGTCAGAAAAATTGGATAAAAACAAAAATATAAATCAATATGGTAGCTG
>NW_010529391.1:1205-3556 GCF_000687285.1 Phaethon lepturus | reverse complement strand
CGCTCAGGCAGTCAGCTCCGGCCAGCGAGGTGTTCTCAAGGCTGGGCTTGCCGAGGTACCCAAGCTGTCTGGCGTCTTCCGTCTGTGCTGTGCAGAAGTTGCTCTCGGGCAGAAAGACGCAGGAACCAAGGATGAGAGGGCTCAGGGGGGTCCGATTTTTTCATCTAGTTTCAGTCATAAGGTTCACTCAATCCTCTGCACGGGGAACAGGATGTTTTCGTGCAGTGCATCACGCTAAGCCCCGGCGCTTCTCTCATTCACACCTCTGCGACTCCCAAACCGCAGCAGCCACATTAATTCGGCTCTGTGTTTATGCCCACGCTGCGGAGATCAGCGCGGCGGCTCGCTGCCTGCCCCGCAGAGTCCAAAAGCAGCCCCGGCGGGGAGGTGTTCCGCTGCTTGGGTTTGCTTTCCCCTGTTTCCACCACAACGAGAGAGTCCCAGGGTGGAGGACAGAAAGCCGCTTTCTTCGGAATACACGTAAGCAGGTGCACGTTCTGCAGTGGTGGTATTTAACCCCTGGAAGAAGTTAGTGGAAACATTAGGAACATGCTGAATTCTCCAGATTTAAGTTTTTTTAGAATTTGACTGAGTAACCTTTTGGAAGATGCTTTGGAGAAAAACAAGCTGCTGTGTTCAATACAGTGTGCGTTAATGCTCAGAGAGGGCGAATGGGGAAATGACCAGTCTAGAAAGGTTTCTGGCATATAACAAATGTAGTTTCCGCCTGCTTCCCTATAATGAGTGTAAGCCAAAGTACACTGAAAAACAATATTAAAGAGCTTTTGGATGGGGGCACAGGGATTACATGTGCTTTTTAACAATAAATTGAATGGTCAAGGAAACATTTCAGGAACGGTATAGTAAGGGCATGTTAACAGTATGATAAGGAGTAGCATGCTAAGTATTCTCAGCGATTTCTTTCAGATCTGATTGGTTTTCATCCCAGGAATGGTGGGGTTTAGTGCAGGTGGAAGCTGCGTGCACAGGTTGTCCAGGAAAATGTGAACAGGCTGAGGAACATGCCCAAACCGAGGGGCCGAGGAGGAGGAGGCAGCTGGTCTGCAGAAGGCTGCTGTGACCCAGGTCTTTGATGAGCGATGTTTTGGGGATGTTGTTAGAGCTGAGGATGAGACCGGCAGCACGGAGGCGATGACGTACACGGAACAGCGTATCCTGCCAGTATACTCAGACAGAAAACGGTGAGGTTGTGGGGCTCTCGCTCTGGCCCAAAGCTCACTTTCCATGGTCCTGTGCAGCCTCCCGTAGACCTTATTGCCCACAGCAGGGGCTCACTGCTGCCTGTGGGTGCTGGTCACCTGCGGAACGGGTCCCGGGTGCCACCGAGTGCAACCGCTGCCGTCGGGCTGCTGCTGCACTCCACCTCCGGGCTGCACTGCCGAAACGCTGCGGTCTTTGACCTCAGCGTGGCTGCAGTCGGCCCCTTTCGTACCCCATCCCTTGGATTTCCACCCAGCCCTGTCCTCCCCAGCGCCCCTTTCCCTCCTTTGGCCCTTCCCCTGGGGGTTCCTTTCTCAGTTTTGCAGTCCCACAGGACTCCCAGGTATTGCGAATCCTCAGTCCTTCATTTCCCACTTCTTATCAGCTACAAAGGCCAGGCTGACCCTCCCCAAAGCTGAGCCTGGAGTTTCTCAGTGGCCCGTCAGTTAGTGCCTGAAGAGTTTTAGTCCTTGCTGTTGTCTCCTTTATCTATCAGGTTCGTTTCTGCGTGTCTTCTGTCTTTCCCTGTTGCTTACTCTTCCCTTTCTGCTGCAAAGGTCTCAATCTGACAATCTCAGTGAAGTAGATGTTCTCACCCACCATGTAGCCTCGTGGGGACTAGAAGGATTTTGGGAAGAGGCAACAAAAACAACCAAAGACCTAAAATAATTTCCATGCAGGGAAGAGCCGGGTTAACCAGGACTCTCCAGCCTGGAAGAGGGATGAATGAAGGTGTGGGGAGTGCTCCGTAAAATCCTGATTGACTTGAAGAGGATGTTCAGGTGTAATTGCTCGCTGTCTCTTTTAATACAAGAGCTAAGATGCATTAAATAAAATAGCAGGTGGCAAATTAAAAACCAATTACAGGTGGTGGTTTTCACTCAACAGGATTAAGCTTTGGAACATTTTGTCAGAGCGAGCTGCAAACGCCGAAAGTTTGCAGGGGCTCAATCGAGCAGCAAGGCAAATCCACCGGGGACAAAATCCGTTACAGAATTCAACACAAAAGACTGCTCTTGCTTCAGGAAGCGCCGGAGCCTCGGGTCGATGGAGGTTAGCAGAGCAACCATCCCGCTGTGCTTGCTGTGCGCTGCTCACAGCGTCAGCCAGCCGGAGCGCCGGCTCTGCCC
>NW_010529391.1:0-1164 GCF_000687285.1 Phaethon lepturus | reverse complement strand
CCGTCCCGAGCCGGGGACGGTGAGAGGGGCTGCCCGGAGCTGGGAGGGGAGTCCGGCCCCAGGGAGCATCAGTGAGCGTGTGGCAAGGAGGCAGGACATCGGGCGGGGAGAGCCCGTGGCGTTTGAAAGGTGGGATCCCCTGCTGTCCTCTCACCCCGACACCCGGGGGACACAGCCCCTCGGGCGCCGCGGCCTCCCGCTTCCGCACGGAGCAGTTCTGCACCAGAGGCCGCTGCTCCGCGGTGATCCCGGTGCCAGAAAGGCACCCAGACCCTGTGAAGCATCACTTAAAATGCTGTTTATTAGAGCTAACGCTGAAGGAAGAGAGGACAGCACAGATAACCTTACATCCTTCCAGATGCTGGGAACCCTGAGCTGCGCAGGGTGCAGCGGGTGTGCAGCATGCCATGCAGACCTCGTCCGAGGAAGGGTTACCCCATTTTGGTCATTCGAGCTATTATAAAAAATTCTGTTCCCATAACCAGAGTTTCAGCAAAGAAACCTTGATGCAGGAGGAAGACAGGGTGAGCAAGGTGGTGGGGACTGAGGCCACGGAAGACAATCCCGCATTCCCTATCCATCCCATTACAAAGCTGACACTTTCTCCCCGGTGAATGCATTGGAGGAAGAAGCTTTGTAATAAGAGCCAAAAAAAGCAGCATCCACCTGCAAGTTTGCGACAGCCCGTGAGAGGACCAGCCAGGATCTGGATGTCGTTTCACGGTGCATTTTGCAGACATTTCGCCCAGAATATCTCCTCCAGCAGAGCTGGGACCAGGTGCTGGGTCACTGCACGTACAATCATGGGGCCACTGCGGTCCTTGGGGGGTGCGACTACCACCATGTAAAACCAGCGTGGGCATGGGCGTCTTCCGGATGAGCAATGGACGGATGCTGCAGAGCGGGTGAGACACGAATGGGGGAAACGGACTAAGGGCGCCTGCGCGGCAGCACATCTCTGCTCGGCAGCGAAGGAGACACGCAACACGTTTGTCTGCAGCGGTGCCGCGCTCGCAGCTGGCGCGCCGGTGGCCACCGTGCGGGTGGCCAGAGCGGGTAAATACACCGTCTCATCCGGCCACAACCGGGAACGAACCGGTGCCACGCAAATCCAGGAGCCGGTGGGACTAGCGGTAGCTCTGCCCACCCCAGGCTTCAGCTGCT
>NW_010529390.1:0-2240 GCF_000687285.1 Phaethon lepturus | reverse complement strand
CGCCAAGCCGTGCACGTGGCTGCTGGCGCGCACGGGCCGCCACCGAAGCGGGACCGCAAGCGCTGCTGGCTGGACTTAGCGTAAAGCAGATTTTGAACCCGGGCCCCCCGAGGCCCCGCGGCTGCAGTGCGATATTGCTCTTTCCTTTCCCCCCGGAACCCCAGCCGAGAAATTCGAAGGCGACTTCCGACAGAAAAGGGGGAGCGAAGCGCAAGTGAAGCAATTGGATGATGTTGGCACAAGTCCCCTCGTTACATGGGGGCATCCCTCATGAACGGACAGGAACAAGTGTTCCACTGTTTCACATCATCCATTCTTCCAGAGGTAGATATTAATTATTCCTGCTTTTCCATTTTAAGATAAGCTTGTTAACAAGAAATTATAGGGTAGCTCGGAGCGGCTATCCACTGGGTTGCCTGCATCAGAGTTTACGATGTTTACAGAGAAAAAGAAAATCAGCGTAAGGAGTAGCAGAGAGTAATTAATGTATTGTAGTGTGGAATTTCCACTTCCTACCTCCATTTAAATCAAATAAAGCTTGGCAGTGCCAGAGTAAATCAAGGGGCAGCCACCAGGGAGAGAGGATCGGCAGAGGCATTAGAGCCGGATCCAAACCCGTGCTTCACCCAAGCTCCTACTATTATTACTTGTGCAAAGCAAATATTCAGCCTCCAACCCTAAATCATTTCAATTCCTATTTCCAAGTATAATTTAATCTTTTTCAGCGACACTTGATGCTTACTTCATCACAGCATAATGACAGATTAAAAAGTTGTTGAATTAAATATTAAAGAGGACTTCAGGCAGTTCTGCATTTTTAAGGAATAACACAGATTGGAGATGAAATGAGAAGCCCAAATGCATATTTTATTCCAAAAGGAAAGAATACATATATTTTTCCTCCAGGCCACCTACTTTGTAATAAAACATAGGGCAGGTTTTTATTTAGTGGATAAAAGCATGATATAGTATTATAGGATCCATATAACTGTAAACTGGTACCATGCAATGGTGTCAAAGCTAATGACACTGTATGATCAAACACAGTCCTTCGTTAAATATATATGTGTATCTGTACTGCATATCTGTACTGTATATAACTCTATAGAGTCATTTACAATATTTTCATTAGACTACTTAAGCAAAATTTATTGACTCTCAGATGTGAAAGTTTATCTTGTGATGACACCTCCTGAATGACATCAAAGTGTAGAATGCAAAACATAATTTAAGCTATTACTGAAATACAAATCATTCCAAGGAAAATTATGTCAGCATACGAATAAAAAAAGTCACTTTAAATTTAAACTGTACTTTCAAGTGTCTGAAAGTCTCGAAGATAAATAGAAATGACAACAAGTTTTGAACTTTAAAAGAAACCTCCACGTTTTGATGAAAAGTCCCAAACTATTGTACTGTAATACAATATTAGGACATTAACCTTTACATATAAAAGGAACAAGGAGTACATCTTCAATATTTTACGTATGTATTAATACTTCTCCTTAGTGACCATATATAACACCTTCCACATCTGTATCTCTGTAAGCGTATGGGTCACACATCTTGCTTTCATTCCGTAACGTACATGATGCACACATGCACACAGACGGCAGAAGCCGCATCTGGAGAAGTCTTTGATTGCTGTGAAGCGAATACGGTGAAATCAGAGGTGTCATCTGGATTCGGTGCGGGGCAGACATCGTTGTCAGCACAGCTCTGATACAGCCACCGTGTTTCGTGCACAGAAACACCCACGGGGCGGGCGGGAGAAGGGGACGTGACGGGCAGCGGGAGGGCAGGGTGGCCCTAATTCAGACGTACAGGTCCTGCGGTTCACAGTTTTATCGTAGGACTGGGGGGCACTTTCATGCGTACCCACCCACCCAGGCACTCCGGCTTTCTTCCCTGGTATTTTCATGTCAGGTTTACCGTACCCAGTAAACATGTTCATACACAGTGTCACATCCCCTATTTTGTGGCATTAGCCAAAGGAGTCTCCGATATTTTAACGTGGGTTTGGGATGTGGGCTGGCGATGGGGGAGACCTATTGCGCGACCCCATCAGCGGGGACCCCCGCTCTTGGCAGCGGAGAGGGCGAAATTCCTGAGGTGCAATGAGCCGTTCTCAACCATTTGTCCTGGCATCAAGAGGAGCAATTTTGCTAAAGAACTACAGCCTTGGATGCTGGAAACACAAGAAAAATCGTTGGAAAATAAACAAACGAAGAGATTCCTGC
>NW_010529389.1:0-1868 GCF_000687285.1 Phaethon lepturus | reverse complement strand
TTCCGGCCGCCAGATCCTAACTACCCACAACTAAGTGTTAATCCCAAAGCCTGTAATGATGCAAGTAGTGAACTAATCTCCATAAGAGCAGGTTCAGAAACAAAAATGCTGACCAGTTAATTGGATTGATAAAAAGTGAATACATCACTTAGTTAAACTTGCTTAATAAGCTATTATCTTGACATTTTGGAGACCCTACAGAATCTGATCACTTTTATGGCATCTTACTGTGAAGGGGAGGACCAGGTCTCCTGAAGTGTGAAGACATTGCTAAGCCTATAATGTTTAGAATTCATTTTGCTATGTCACTCTGACGACGTTGCGCAGTACAGATGTTCTGGTCTGTGTCCTTTATGTCTGGCAAAACTTAATTCAGAATTTAAATCCCCAGAATGATAAGGGAGCATGAGGCTATTTAGCAGCAAACACTTTTCTTCAGAGTAGGCTGCTCAAAAGTAGGTAGGAGAGGTCTTTGGAGGAATTGGAGTTGAAAGATGAAATGCATTGGCAAGCATGTGGCTTACAATAGACTTGTACCTAATAGTAATCAGTAACTGTTTTACATCTCTACTTAAGCGTGCTTTATGTAATGTCTCATCTTTAAGAGGAGGAATATGATAGTAACACTAAACTTGAAGCTTGGCAAGAGTATGTCACTGATATTTTTAAACACTTTTAAAAGTTACTGAAAAGAGCAAAATTTTGACTATTGTAATTATCCTGGTTTTCTATTAGGTGTCATGAGGCTGCTAGAATTAATAGTACAATAACCCTTCTGTAGGTGAAGTTGCTTTCTTGAGTGACTGTTGCACTCCTAGGAAGAGTGCTTCCTAAACTGAAGGCATTGATATCTTTTTTTCTCAAGTACTTCTGTCACAGGCTTAAGAGACTTATCAACTTCTTAAAGCAAGCTTTGTGTGCAGCACTTCTTCTATACCTCTTCTGTAGTGGTTGTGCATATGATAGAAACCATCTTGATAATATTTCCCTCAAGGATTTTTATCTTGGCAGGTGACTAATTTCTACTAGAATGGGATTTCATGTTTATGAAACGTAGCTCAAGTTGGCAGTACTAACATGTTTTGGAAAGATGAGTTGGTAAGATACTTGCTTCAAGCACAGATCTTAATGTTGCAACCTCAAGGTTCAGTAATATCCTAGTACAAGCTAGTGCCTATTAAAATATTTCACATTGTTACATTTGAGAGGAAAGAAAAAAAACCCTGAAATATGTGGTCTCTGCAATAGGAATGAAGGATGGTCAGAAAATAACATTCCATGGTGAAGGGGACCAAGAGCCAGGACTAGAGCCAGGGGACATAATTATCGTCTTAGATGAAAAAGATCACCCTACACTTACAAGGTAAACTCCATTAGTCTTTATGCATGCTCCTGAGATGCTTGTCTTCAGGCTTCCTCTGTTACCACTGGCTTTTTTTAGTAACTGGAAATATTGTCAGATGGGACTATATGTCTAGAGCTCACTTGTGAGTTGGTTTGGGCTGTCAGATATTGATGTATTTATAGAAGTACTGGTAGAAGTAGTCAAAGTAGTTGGTACTCTAAATGTACAAGGTTTGTGGTTATACAGTTTATTTTTTGGCCTGTTTGGAGTGAGTTTTTCTTCTTTCTCCGGGGGTGGGAGAGGAAGTAAGATGAACCTAAGGGAGTTATGGATATTGGGAATTCACAAACTTCTAAGGACTACCAATGTTGGAAAACAATTGTTTCTTAATAGCTGTGAATATCTGTAGCAGTTGACTTAATAATTCCATGTTCTTACTGCCTTCTGTGAAAGTCTTCCAATACCAAACTCTGATCTAGCATAGGCAACTGCTTGTTATTGTGAAATATGTTCATCTGATTCG
>NW_010529388.1:10852-13579 GCF_000687285.1 Phaethon lepturus | reverse complement strand
ATATATAATATATATAGATATATGTATTTATTGGTCATTTACCAAGGTAAATGCTGGCTGCTGGTCAGAGGGCCAGAGGCTGCCTTGTGCCCCTGAGGGGCCCTGAGAAACCACGTAGGTCAAATCCCTCTCCTCCTCCTCCCCACATGCACCTGCCTGTGGTCCTATCCCTGTCCCCCCATCCACCTGCAGCTTCCCTTCCAAGCAGCAGGGTGGTAGATAAAGCTGGAAGCTTAAACTGTTCATGTCCAGCCAGTGACTGGCAAGCGGCATGCCGATGTTTACAAGGGGGATGAGGATAGCTTATTCTGCAAGCCAACAGGAAGCCACCAAGACTTGCAGGAGGGATCGGGCCGGGGCTAACATGCCACAGGCTCTGCAGCATGCTTAGCCCTTGAGCTGGTCAGTATTGCACTAGGTCCATCCAATGTCAATCCACCCCATATGGGTCTTGGTGGGAGAGGAGGCTCCAGGAGAGCTCGCTCACACCTGAGATCCTGCTGGCACTGCTACTTGACCCAAACACAGGAGTAATGTCAAACTGGGTGAGAGTGTCTGGGCCTCCAATTTGCTTCCGAAGTGCTGCCCTCGCACACGCAGCGCCTGTCCTGGGGAGCAGCACCCTCAGGAAGGCTGCCTATGTCCATGCACTGGCCCCAAGCAGTTTTCCTCTTTCGCCACATGATCCCATGTTTTGAGCCCTCTTAACTATTCAATGTCAAAAGTATCAAGCACTAAATTGCTTTTGAGGTAGCATGTTCCCACGCGGTGCTGTGAAATATTTAATATTAGGATGCTGTGTGTGGACCGGCAGCATTTTTAACAAATGGGAGGCAGTGAAACAGCACCCTTTTGGCTCACCAAGCAAACTGTCTGCAAGGAGGATGAGCAGGTACAAAGCAATGAAAGAAATCTTTATGTCCTTTGAATGAAAAAGAAAATACTTGAATTAATAACTAGCACTTACATCTAGAAGCAGACCCAGTGTTATTAGGAGAATTAACAGTAGCCAGGCATTTTTCATTAAGCGTGGATCTGCAAACCGCTCCCATGGCACAGGCCTCGTTAGAGAGGATGTGTCAATCCATGTGGGGCTGAAGGCAACAGAAATAAAACTTGGCAGTATAAGGCAAACCCACCCAGACCCTCCATGGGCCTTCCTTAGCGCTGGCGCCCGACGCCCATGACGTGGCAGCACGGCTTGGCTGCAGAGAAAAATGGACTTTTGAGGACTGGCTACATGTCTGATGTCTCCCACGATGATTGCTTCGATCCATGCAGAGATCAATCCTGCTCACCCCGGGGTCTGCAACATGCCACAGCCAGAGCATTACATATGAGCATCGATGCAAATTTTCCCCAAATACAGGCTTGACACTAACTTGGTACGTCCATCCCGCCTCCTTTGCCCATGCTTAGTAATGCAATTAGTGCACATGCTCGGTGGTTAATAAACCTGCTTACAGAGCTGTCAGCAACTGCTCTCAAGTGGGGGAGGCGGGGGGGACATGCATGGCCACCATCCCCGTGATGCCACAGTCCCCTCTGCTCGGGATGTTTCAGCTCACTAATGCCGTTGCCTCCTTGGCCTCTCCACGCGGAGCGTTTCCGCCGCAGCCGCCACCGCCTTGGCCCTGACGTGCGTCCTTCGCTGAGCGGGAGGAGGAGGAGGAAGGGGAGGAGGGGGGCTGGGATCAGGCCGCCCGTGGGAGGTGCAGGGGCACTTCCTGGCTGTCCCACGTGTGCCCCAGCCACTCGTGTGTGACACGCTGGACCCGGGATTGCACATGCGGCCGCTCCACAGCATTGCCAGCTGCCCCTCTAATAAGCGCTAATTCAATTTTCGGCTTTGCTCCTTCATCCCTTCATGCCGCCTCCTGAGCTGCTTTGCGCCGACGTCTGCTGATGTCAGCGGCTGCGGAATAGGGAGGAGAGGGACCAGCTGCGGAGGGGGAGCCAGGGGGTCTCCTGCACCCCCAAGCCGGGGTGCGCAGGCTCCCCAGGAGCCTCCTGAATGACAAGAGGGCTGTTACGAGTGGGTACCGCACGGCCGGGTCCGGGTGTAGGATTAAAATTTTGTGGCAGCGGTATGGGGAGTCATCTGTCATGCTCCGAGGGGAAGATTAGTGAGCTCAAACTCGGCATAAAATTCAGGAAGAAAGTTTTATTTGCATGCCAAAAAATTTTTGCCATGTGCTCTAATCCTCCTGGAGGGGGATGAATAACAAGCAGCGCAGCCTGAAGGGATCCTGCTCGGCTATCTCGGCGCAGGTCCTGCATAGCAGACCTCTACAAACCCGGCTAATCACCCTCGTTTCGGCCATCACCGCTGAGTTGGCCACAGGCCTGACCAGCGCTTGCTGATGTCAGTGAAAAACTGCGGCACTGGCCATGTGCAGGTGGTGGGCATCTCTTCCCCTCACTCCCTGCCTTCCTCCTGCCTTGTCTGAGCTCCCACAGGGCAGAAACAGGCAGGGGGAAAGCTAGGCAGATGTGGAGGGGAACGATAAACCCTCAGCAGCCTGGTTTTGAGTGTACTCAAGAGCAAAGCGAGCACCAGGAAGCCCAAGTACTCAGCCCCGTACTGCCAAACCTCGGTGTTCGCCTTGCCCTGGCTCACACTGCTACCAGGGCTCGGCGTGCAGCCGGCACTGCCTGAGGCCAGCTGAGCACTGCTCCAGCTCTAGGGCTGGCCGTCCTCCTCCTCCTCCTTGCCCGCTGTTGGTG
>NW_010529388.1:3576-10825 GCF_000687285.1 Phaethon lepturus | reverse complement strand
CTTCCTTCTTCTCCTCTTCCTCCTCCTCCCCCTCCTCCTCCTCCTTTTCCTCTCACCCTTCCCACTGCTACCTGCCCAAGGCGATTCCCCGGACCCACAAATCCTGGAGTAGGACAGGAGCATCAGCCTAGCCTATTAATTAATTTATTAATTAGTTAATGATTTAATTCGTTCACTCAGACACAAAATGCTAAAGGCGTGCACCTGGAAACGTGCAACCTTTCTGCTCTTCCACGTGGCATGTGAGTCCAGAGCCAGTGTTGCACATCTTCAGGTCCCAGAGGTCTGGGGTTTCACGTGGCAGTAGGCGGAGAGGTTTCCAGTGGCTACTGCGGCGCTCTTGGACTCGTAGTCCCAGCTTTGATGGCAAAGCCCAAATGTAATGCCTCCCCATATTCATCTCCTCTTGCTCTCTCTCAGGGTTCACATTACTGGCAGTTGAACCCGGCCACACTGCTGGCTCGTCTCTGCATGCAATGCCATCATCACCCCTGTCGAGACTTGTCTTCTACAAACTGCTTTTTCTGTCACCAGTAGGAAGTGGCCAAGTGACAGGGTAATGCAATGTGACAGGAGCCGGGGGCCTTCCATTGCGTACCACGTGCGTGCACAAATGCAAACTCTCAAGCATCCCTTGCTGGACTGTGCTTCAAGACAGCAGCAGGCTGCCGGTCAGCCTGGAGAACAGATGAGCCGTTACTTAACACCGTGGGACAGGCTAAGATCTTCACAAAGCTTCACAGTCCTTGTGACAGACAGAGCAAAGGCCACCAGAACTATAAATTATTTAAAAAAATTTAGAAAACAGAAGAAACCAGCTGGTCTGGAGCAATTCATAAGGCAAAGAGGTTGTGGGTAACCTCCTCAAAGCTGGGAAAAGGGGACACACGTTGCCCTCACCCCTGAGTTCACTCTTCAGCCCTATTACAGTGCCGCCACCAGAGGCAGACGTGACATGCTGCTGCAGAACGGCAATGTGGTCCCAGACATAGCCCTGCCTTTTTGTGTGGATCCTGGGGTTTCTTGGAGGGCTAGAGACTCCCTCCTCATCTCCAGTGTATTCTCCTGCACGAAGGAGAGGAGCAGACCACAGCTTTTCTACATCATACCTAGGAAGAAATTTTTTCTCTGTGTGCAGTGACGTGCGGTAAAAACATTTTCAATCAAGTGGCGAGAGGTAACACAAAGAAATATCTCTGTGAAAGAACTGTCATGGGCAAGACAGAACGAGAGCTTACCAAAAACCTGTGAAGCTCTAGCAGGATCCTCCTGAGCTTGCCGTGCACCCAAGGGAGATACTTAGCATTGCGTCAGCATTGCCCTAATTATGCAAATCGCTCACTGGTTTGTGCACCGGGACACCGGCATTTTGTGTGCTTTGCTCCCAGCCACCAGCCTGTGCCCACGATCTGCTCCTTGGCGCTGCGCGCGCGGTGGGACAGCGGGGGGGTTGGCAGAGGCAGGGCTTGAATTGTGGAGCTCCCTGCTTCAAAAACGGGGCTTGTTTCTAAGGCAAAGGGGATGGGGCATCTGAGGAAGGTGGTGACGGATAATAATGGATGTTATAATGATGCCAGCCACCCCTGTCTCCTATGTTCGGGGTACCAATGTGAGTGTCCCCCAGTGCAGCCATCCTGGTCAGGCTCCCAGGCCACAAGGCATGCTCGTCCTCTAGCATTGTGCCTGCCCTCCTTCAGGCAGTGACTGGTGGAAGACGGTACAGAGACACGGACCCCACTGCTCAGTCTGTGCCACTGGTAGCCTGGGAACTGCCTCACCGCTGGGTGAGAGCCATCTTTGCCACAGCTATGCATTTTGGTAAATCTGTCGGAAAAGCAGTTTCGGTGGGCTGCTCAAGGAAACAAACTTCCCACATCCATGGGTGATACTACATAGGGGAAAAAATCCTCCTTTCTTTTCCAGATTTATCTGGGATATTAGGAAATTCATAGAATCATAGAATCTTTGAGTTGGAAGAGACCTTTAAAGGCCATCCAATCCAACCCCCCTGCAATGAGCAGGGACATCTTCAACCAGATCAGGTTGCTCAGAGCCCCGTCCAACCTGACCTTGAATGTTTCCAGGGATGGGGCAGCTACCACCTCTCTGGGCAACCTGTGCCAGCGTTTCACCACCCTCATTCTGCTGAGAAAGTTAAGAGCCAAGAGAAATAAAATCCCAACAGAAAAGACTGTCTTTTCTGTAACATGCTTTTTGCCCTGGTCCTGCTAGAGACATGCAGGGAAGCTTTGATCCCAGGAAGATCCCTGAAGTCTGTCAAAACTGTAAACCCCAGTTTATGCTACAATTCAGTAACAAACTATGCCAGTTTCAATAATTTTTCACTACAACCTAATCTTGGTAGTCTTCTTGGACTGGACCCTACCTTCATAAATTCAACAGTAATGCTCTAGTTGAATCCAGGGCCCACGGGCTAAGCCTCAGCAATTAATGCTCACTGATTTATTCACATACATATTCACCACAGGGGTACAGAACACTCCGCAGACACTATGCAAATAATGTATAGTAATAAATGCAAACGCTCCACTTGAATTTACAACTTCAATATTCATCCTCTGAAAATTAAGACCTTCTTTAGTCTATTAGCATATAGTTATTAATGGCCAGTTAAAAGGGCTGCAGCTGTATACAAACAAACACTTCCCTTCATAGGAAACCAGCAGCAGCAACCTCACAAAGAGTGCTGTTTCCTGAGAGAAAACTGAGCTTTCAAAAACCTGCAGGGAGCATATTTTGTGTGCAAGTACAGACCTTCTGATCTTGAAATATGTAATTGTCTGGGGAAACCACCTTATTATTATTATTTTTTGGTTTTGCATGTCTGAACTTTTTTTTTTTCCACATGAACCTTTCTTTTCATGGAAGATTTGGTCTGAAAGCCAATAGGGCTATATCTCCTTTGAAATCCCAGCTCCCAGGCTTTCTAGAGTGTCTGAGAGCTGCAGTCTCATGTGTCCACAACTGAGAGAGCACTTGTCCCCGGCAAGGTGAGATGCTGCCCTAGATTTTCTGGCAGAGTTGTTATTTCTCATTGACAAGCTCACTGCCTGTTAAGCCTCCTGGCCAAATCAGACAGTGTCACCGCTCCCCAGATGCTGTGAAACTCAAATTCCTTGGAAATGCACATTTATGGGACTGAGGTATGTACAGTCCTCATAAAATGGCCCACTGACACTGTGCTGCCAGGCCACCAGGACCTTCACCCACCACCATGACCAAGGGGGAAGGAAAGGAGAGCAACAATGGCTGGAAAGCATCATTTTCTCTAGGAGAGAAGAAATTTCTGAAGGGATGAGGTGCATCAATACCAGGATATGTGATCAGGCTGATTTCTGCCAAGTTTGTTTCCCTTCTCCTCTTTGACACCAAATGAGAAGACCAAAGGATTTGCAATGGTATTTATTTGGTTACTACCGTAAAATTCAGAATACCAGAATGGCTCCTGGACCTGACACTTTGGCAGTTCAGCACCCCCAGGAACATGTGTCCTGCTATCAGGGAACGAACTCTTACTAATACCCTACATTAACTGGGATGAGCCCTGAGTCATCTTTGTCTTCTCAGTCTCCAGGCAATGGAGGAGCTGATTCCTCTTTCACACCTCCCTCTGGGTTTATAACCCAGTGGGTAGTCAGGTTGATCCAACATGGCTTTTCCTTGGTCAATCCATACTGGCTGTTCCTAGCCACCTTATTCTCATCCCTCTGTCTGGAAACATGCTCCAGGAGGGCTCACTCCGTGATTTTCCTTGTCACTGACATGAGGCTGACTGGGCTGTGGTCTCCTGGGTTTTTCTTCCAGCCTTCCCTGAAGATGGGTACAATGTTTGCCTCTCTCCAGTTGCCGGGGTCTCCCCTGCACTCCACAACCTTTCAAACATTATAGAAAACAGTCTTACAAGGACAACAGCCATTCTCCTCAGCACCCTTGGGTGCAGCCCCATGGGTCCCATGTGCAGGATTTTCTCTCAAGCAAATCCTGACTTGATCCTCATCCACTGCGGTTTTTTCTCCTCCCCCTTCAACTCTTTCTTTAAGCTCAGAGGTCTGGGAGACCTTGCTGGTGAAGACGGAGGCAAAGGCGGCAATGAGTGCCTCAGCTTTACCTGTCTCCACTGTCACTAAATCACCTGGCCCGATTCAGCAGTGAGCCCCCATTTTCCTTATTCAGCCTTTTACTACTAATGTAGGGGTAGAGACTCTTCTTGCCACCCTTGAAGTCTCTTGCAAGCATCAGCTCTAGCTGAATTTTGTCTTCTCTAGCACCACCCTACATGCCTGGGCAGTGTTTCTAAATCCCTTCTTCATAGCCCACCCTTGAGTGCACCTCCTGGTATTGCCTTTTTGCATTGGAGGCCAGTGGTGAGCTCCCAGTTCATCAATTATCCATAACCGTTGCTCCACTGCGCATGGGGTGAACCCAACAGCTGCCTTCTAATGGAAGAGAGGGACAGATGCATAAATTGCATAAATTAGCTTCTAAATTAAACTGTAGCCTCATAAAGTACCACTGCAGCACATAGCTAACTCTTGCAGCCTGGTGAAACCTAGCCAGAAAGCAAGCCAAGTGCTTTTTAGAACAGCAGGTGAAAAGGGCACTGAAGGAGATGCCGCAAGATTTGTCCCCTTTTTTCATTTCTCTGTGCTCAGTGCTGCTCTTCTGCCTGCTGGCTGAAGTCAGAGATGTCTGACAGGGAGCACTGTAAGATGAGATGTAAAGGTGTGCTTGCAGCTAATTTACAGTAACAGGAAAAAAGCACATGACATCCGATTCAAAATGCTGACTCCACCTGCCCTGCAGAGCTTCATCAGCTATATAATTACAGATCAAATATCATGTTCATTCAGATCTTACTGGATCAATAGCCTACAGCCTCCCTCTGCAACTTCGCTCCTACACCTGAGCCTAAAACAAGCTGATCAGTCTTTCTCCTGTGACCTGAAGCATTGAAGGGTCCCGAAGGAGGCTCAAAGAAAGGGCATGACAGCTAGGAGGCAAGAGGACGACCAGCATCCAGGGATGAAAATCCATTTCTTAAAATGCCCTATTAAAAAAAACCCAAAACCCAAACCCAAAACACCCAGCAAACAGCAAGCAAATGACCCTTTCCCCTCACCTCTGAGCAAAGAACTTTCAGATCTTCCAGACTCTTCTCTGGCCGGTAGCTTCTCTAGCAGGGCACAACACATACACAGCACAGCTCTTGTTACAGCAACAAAAAATCTCCCAGGTGATTTTATAATGTAGAAGAGTCTGAGCTTAGGACTTTTCTCTGTTGCCCTTTCTTCTGCAAGCGGATTACTTGTGGGAATAAAGCTGGCTGAGTGAAGAGGGACAACTACCTGCAAAAGCAACTTCATGTAAACAGTGTTCCTGTACTCGCTGGCTGGGGGAAAACGTCTGCACCAAAGTTTTTTGACCTCCAGGTAAAATGATACAGGTTTGGAAAGGAGTTGTTGAATGTGGCATGGTCTAGCAACTGAGGTGAGCCCAGGTACGCAGCGAGAGGTGCAGCTGATGGTGTTGGAGTAAAGCAACTTCCTGGGGCCCAGCCATGGGGAAAATCGCAGTGTGCCCTGAATCAAGCATGTCAGGTGAACCCCAACATTTTTAACATCCAGCAGAATTCTTCTAAGACAAAGCGAAGCCTTTGCATGTGGGACTCCCAAAAGCTTAAAGGTGAAGCCACTCCAGACTTCTAGGAGGAGAAGCTGAAGGACCCATCTAGACCCCTCAGGAGAGGCAGCTGGGGAAGAGCTTGCTGTGAATTGAGGCACGTAAGAGACTTTTCCAGCTCAAAATTAGCCATGAATTTTGGCTCCAGCCCTCCATGAGGGTACATCAGCAGGTTCATGTGGGAGCTGAGTATCCAAGGGTCCCCTCTGGACACTGTTCTAGTTTAGCAATGAGCCCCAGGGGAGTCAGGCACTGGGGAAGGCTTGTCAAGCCCTGGTAGCTTGGCTTGGCACAGAGGCAAGGGAAGGTGAAGCTGAGGGGCCTTGCCACTTGGCACTGGTCTGACCGCCATGGTGGTTTCACCATGTGACGCATTCAACAAAAAAAGCCTGTTAATCCTTATGCAAGCCCTCTCCAAGACGCATCCCCATCTCCATGCTGTGATACTCCATCCCCAACACATGCCAGGACCACACTCTATAAAGCCATGTAATGGAGCTCCAGGAAGCCAAGCGAACTAAAAAAAACCCAAACTTGCAAATGAAAGTGCTATCAGTTCTCTGATCTGGCTTGTGGCACAGCCCAACAGGCACTAGTGGGGTGACCCCTCGCAGAGCAGGAGGGAGCATCGCAGCTCGAGGTGGGAGTGATGAACGTGCTCCTGGCATGTCTCGCCACTGAGCGCTTTGCCTTGCAAAACCACAGCCAGAGGGTCTAATTTGGCCAGCTGCTCCTCCATTATAGGTGATAATGCAGGTGATGGAATGATCCCAGATTGCCCATCAGAGCCCGGGGCAGGTTTGCCAAACTGTCAACGAGAGCCAAGCCTCCCCTCCTGCAACCTGCCTTCTCCTTGGTGCAAGATGAGCAGGTCTGGGGGACAGGGAAACACTATGGCTTTGGGGGCCCTTTCCTGCTATGGTCCCCTCACTGGCAGCAGCACCATTTTTGCCACAGAAAACTGCATGTTCGCTGGTCACCTTTTACAACAAGCTAGTGCTTTAGAAATATTTTTCTTTTCACGTACATCTTGCAGAGTAGCATTCCATCTTTGAGGACAATGGACTGTATGAACGGGACCCCAGCATCCCTTCAGTGTCTGGTTCTTACTTTCCCTCCAACAGTGTCACCCAGTCTTGCTCGAAACATGGCCCTAGAGAGATTATGTGATGACGGATGCCATTGCTCACAGCTTTGCGCTTTTTCCCCTCCTTTTTTTTTCTGCCAAGTTATCCTAAGAGAGGCAGTTTCTGACTGGTGATGCGAAATGTTACCTTTATCGCTTCTCCACAGCACCAGCAGTATTATAGCTTGTCAGTCTATAAAAAGCAGCATTGTTTGACTCTGCAGAGCAGGCGTTGCAACAGCCGCGCAGGCTCGCCGCATCAGGCTCCAGAGGTGGAAAGGGCCCCATTAGGTGTTGACACGAACACGGTGCCGTTCCCTCTAGACAACCCTTGCAAGGCTGAGCCTGCTCAGACGTTAAAATGTATAAATATAGATCCACGCAAAGGCAGTGCCGCTCAGCCAAGACCCACATGCACTGCCC
>NW_010529388.1:0-3545 GCF_000687285.1 Phaethon lepturus | reverse complement strand
CCGGCCAGCCAGGACCCACATGCGCTGCCCCCCCCCCCGCTCCTAGGATATGAGCAGAAAAGTGGAGGGAGATTGCTCAGTGCTGAAACATCACCAGTGACGCAGGTCTCTAAGTGGGTCAGATGGAAAAGCGATGTTAATGAGTTTACATGAGAAGTTTGCAAAAAAAACCAAAACCCAACACCCAATGGTGAAGGTGAAGTGAAGACAAAGCCAGGGGTTTTTAGTATGCTGGGCTAGTGAGTGAGCAACAGGGTACGAGCCTTCCTCCCCTCCCACCAATGTGGGCTTTTTTATTTCTTCGCTACAGATACGAAACAGATGGGGAGAAAGGGAGGTCAGGCCCAGTCAGGGATTATTTAAAAGCAGCAACAACTAAAAAGTTTCCATAATGAAATTTGATTCTTGCGGAGAGCACGTGTGCGCTGGCTCTTGACTATCTCAGGGCCACCAGCTGAGCACACGGCACACTTGCTATCTCCACGCAAGCCTTCCCCTTGCTGAGGTGCCGTTGCAGAGAGGTGCACAATTCAAGGAGCATCACAGAAGGCATTATCTGGTTTTATGGCTGCCATATTTCCAGGCTGTGTGAAAGGTGCCAGCAGTTTCAAATGACTTCTCTGCAAAATGAAGCAAACTGAAGGCACTGATGTTAGTATCCCCATCTGTCATCTTAAAAAGACAGAGCTACTGTCCACCTGTCTCCTTTTCAGCAATAGGCCACAGTGAATATTGTCAAAAGCAATTATTTCTCCTGCTAAATCTTTCCTTTGGGCTACAACATTTCTACCTGTGGGGAATACAGGAGAGGCTAAAATAAACCGTGTAACAATAAAGAGTCACGGAATAGGAACCATGGAGATCACCTAGTCCACCCCTGCCGGGCTATAAAGCAGGGCTATAGCCAACATGAGGTCATCTCAGCCATGGTTACTGGAGTCTTTAAACCTTCAAGGAGACTCTACTTCTTCTGGGCAACTTCTATGACTAAGTCACCAGACACAAAAATGGGCCAACCTGTTTGGTGGACCTGAAGGGTGATCTTCTTTCCAGGTCAAGGCAGAGGTGATGCCATGGCCAGCGAAGTGCAGTGGGAAGTGTCAGGCTCATCAGGTCTTGTGAGAGCTTGTGTCACTTGGGTATGCCCATGGTACAGGGAGGCCTGATGCCTTCAGGGCCTGGTCAAAGTGCAGTGGCCCTGCAAGCAGCCATTACAACTCCCTGCTCTGGTCATTCCCCAGCTCCACACTCTGAGCAGCCGGGTTCAGTTGTGCAGAAGTATCAAGGGTGATATCTGGGGTCAGAAAATGCAAGAGAGGCCATGCACTGAGCTGCAAATGAAGCAGCCCTGGCTTTGAGGGAGCAAGAGGCAGGGCAGATGGGCAAGTCTTGAGGTTACTGAGTGGGAATTCACAGATCTGCAGAGGGAGGAATGGGCAGCATCATTCATAATGGCAGCTCTGAATGAAGGGACGAAGAGGAGGAGGACTGGAGGCAACACTGACTGCAGCCTGGCATCAACCCAAAGACCAAGTCCTGCTCCCAGGGAAGGAAGCATGTCCCCTCAAGATCAGAATTTTGTCAGAGGAAGCCCATACCAGAACCTGCACCACCATGCCACCTTGTCCTCCCCAGACTGGACAATGCAAGATGCTACAGAGTCACAACTATGCCTTTGCAGAGAGCAGTGCGTGATTGCAGAGTCCGCCTAGGCTGTCCCCGGCAACTTGAAAGGCTTCGCTGCTGCACCTTCCCACCTAGACATCCCTCAGCAATTTTGCTTAGCCCCAACTCATGCATACCCACAAGTTGCTGGGGTTGATATAGATGTAACCCATCTGTAACAGTGCTGCCTAGGTTTTTTGCCATGCTGTGCATGTACACAAGCGTTTCCTGGAGATGGAGCAGAGCTGCTCAGGAAGCCTGGAAGATGCCTGCGGTTCTGCATAAGCCCTGAAATGCCATCTGAAAAGCAAATGAAATCAGCACCTTTCTGAAGGGGAGGGTGCTGACTCACCCGGTGTTCACTCCCCTGCACTCTTCCCCTGCAGACTACCTAAACAGCAGTTCCTTTCTTCTCTTTCTAAGTGCTCTGGGTCTTCTTCACCTCCCTTATCTGTCTCCAGCTGCATGGGCACATCCTTCCCCTTTTCACAGCGCTCACGCACAAGCCCTGCGCACTCATCGGTGACAGGGTAGCCCACACCCTGGGGCTGGAGCTGGTCCATTTGACTGGTTTGTCTGCAGCCTGTTTGATGACACACAGCAGGGCTTCCAGTGCCGCCATTGCAGGGGAGCTAAGGAGGATAAGCACCCTTTACGCCAAGCCCGGACCGTTCAAATCTCGTAGATACAGTCAAGGTCACTGCCTAGCCATGGACTGAAACACCAGGTGGGACTCTGAGAGAGAGCTATTTCCAGTGATGTCTCTGAGGGACAGTCATCAGTTGACTAGGGGGAAAAAAAAAAGCACAGTTAAATTTCAAGAGACGTTTGGGAACAGGCACTCTTTTAAGTAGCGCTAGTGGCGGGTGCCCCAGTAAGAATCTCATTATGTCCAATAAGTTACTCCCTGCAGAGCTTCCAGAGCTCTTATTATCTCTGGAGTGATACACAGAAGTGGTCTGATCTCATGTAGAGCTTACAGAAGGATTCAGCGCTTTGTTTTGGATTAATTACCGTTCTGAAAAGAAAAGTCATATCAGAAGGCTGGGAAAAAATAGAGGGTAAATACTCAATGGAAGTGGTGAAAAATTAGGGTAAAATCCTATCACACCACTGTTTGCAGTAGGAGGACTCTAGCCTTATGTTGGCTGAAATTAGAGGAAAATTCTCTATCTCACCTTGCAGGGGAAGACCCCCTTCCAGCAGACACTTTGGCTGGATTAAAATTTTAACTAAGAACATTTTCTGATGAAGGAGAATAATAGCTTCATAAATGTATGTACCTTACATCTGAAATCTCATCGGCTTTGAATTAGCCATGCATTCGCAGGCCCTTTCGGTCTGACACTCTTTTGTGTGAGATTATTTATTTTATTTCTATTTCTAAGAAGCTTTGTGTAATAAGGTGTTAAGCTAAAGATAGTTTAAACTAATATTTGATTGTGGAAAAAGGGTAATACCACTGAATAAGGTTAGAAGTGGGTGCTTATAAAATTAAAAATTGTTCCTGCTCTGCTTTGGCAGATTAGACCTGTGAAACTATAATAGGATTTCTCTCTCTGTCTCTCTCTCTTTCTCTCAGGCTTTAGCTTTTCCTTCAGAGGAGCAGAGACGGATGACAGACAGCATACTCAGCCTAATGCCCAAACCCTGGAGAAGCGCATGTGAGACTTTGGATCAAAAATCCCTCACGACGGGTTCCCGCTTCGGCTGCAAAGAGCAAACTAGCGGAAGACCCAGTTAAGTCCACTGACAGGCTTACAAATCGAAGCACTAAGGCCCGCGCGCCAAGGTCGAGTGCAGGCAGCTGTTCTGAGCCTGCCCGAGCGTGCCTGGTGAACCGAATAACCATTTCCAAATGCGCTGGTCGAGCGCAAGCT
>NW_010529387.1:0-13583 GCF_000687285.1 Phaethon lepturus | reverse complement strand
CAGCTCTATCCTGGCTGAAACCAGGACACGTTGGATCACAGGTCCTGCATCACTGAGCACATGCCAAGGAGGTGCTTCCCCGATGGTTCATAACACGTTGCACAGCAATGCTCCCTGGTTCAGCCCTGGGTGTGCTGCAAATTACCAAATATAAAACAACTATCAACAGCAGCAGTGCTCCAAAAACATCTTATACAAAAGGTGCATGAGACAGGCAAATGTTTTAACGTCTCTGATGTTCAAAAGAAATACCTGTAAGAATTGCAATTATTTATTTTTTCTGCTTTCTACTATTGCAATGGTCAGTAACTACTGCTTGTTCTTTCATCTACCATGTTTAAAGCAACATACACTGTCTCTGTGGTCTTACTCAGGATCAGGAGAAAGTTACCTCTTAAACAAGCAGAAGCCTTCACTGAAATAAGCACAAAAGCATAAAAGATTTCAGCTTGCCAGAAATTAGTGAAAGGAAAACAGGAGAAAGGTCCTGTTTATCTCTTGTTCTGTTTTATTTGTGTGTTTGTTTCCCTGCCTGCTTTACAAGTAGTATACAATGCTCTTAAAATGTTCCTCTCAACCTGCTCATTATCTAAAACAAACCATAGATGACTGTTAATGTCACTTAAAGTAGACAAGAATGTAGAATTATTCTAATTTGGTGTCTAAAAGGTATTATCTACTATGAAAAAAGAGTGGAAAGGTGCATGATGGATATAATAGGGAGGTCCTCCTCAAATTAAGAGAAATATTTTTTCCTTCCAAAAATCAAAATAAATAAATAAACATAAGAGAAACATTTACAAAATAAATATACTAAGCACAAAACTGGTAGTACATATACGGATTTTTCCTAATAACAATGGAAGCTATTAAAATGAATAGAAACAATAATGAGAACGCTTGTACATGTATTACATGAGAGTACATTGTGTATGTGCAGTTTACAAGATATTAAGCCAAGCATTTAATCATGTGAAAAGTATAAATAACATATTTCAAAATACCATATAGAAGGAGAGGATACCCATGCACTAAAGAAGTGTTTTTCAATCCCTTTTTCTCACACCAGCACAACTGAAGAACAGCAAGCATCACACAGAACTGGAGCATGTTGTGTCAAATTGACATCAAAATAAGGTATCTGGTTATTGCACAAGTCTAGAAAGCCACAATCTGGTAGGTCTTATTCCCTGTGAGCTTGGGTTAGACTGTTTATGTAAACTGCTCTAGCGAATTAAAGGGGTCTTTAAGCAGAGCTCTGGAAAGAGATGACTTTTCTCAGCATTAGCCAAAAACTCAGTGTCCTACATTCTCTTATCCTACATTCAGTCCTTCTTCCCCTGAGCAAACATTTGTCCTGTCCTTCACCTCCTGAGAGGTCCTCACCTGTAACTGACTGCTAGCATGCTGTTGATGTGTAGATGTGTATGAGGCTACATCGATGAAAAGCATCATGGAGGAACAGCCTCTGAGTTTTTCCAGGTCTGTCACAAAATCTGAGACCCCAGAATTGGAAGCACCTGTGTACAAGGGAAAATATATTCACACACACACACAAGCATTGCCATTGAAGATTTGCATAAAATTATTCACATGCAGAAACTCTAGATCCTTTTCCTAAAATAGCTCTTGACATACTTATCTTTTGGGACTTTTCACCTTGTGGATGCAATTCCTTAATTAATTACTTCATCTTCTGTCTACAATCCTGTAAACCTCTTGGCAGATCTGTTATAATACAGTTACATTTTCACGTGATCCAAGCTTTGTCTCAGTCAAATGTGGTTTTTATTAATAACAATATGGATTACAATTACAGTTCTTTTATTTTTGAAGCACTAGCTCATCAACACACCTAAGCAACATAGGTAGTTGATTAATAAAAAAAGATAAGTAACAGTTAGGTTGAAGCTTCAAAGAAAGACACATTGAAGTGTACATCCCTTTAAAAGTACCTCTGTACAGACACTCAGCTGCACTTCATTCATAATTAAGGTAAGCATTTATCTCCTTAATGTAGTTTATGGAAGACAAATATTTATACTTTTCTACGATCACTGAGACAGATGCAGCCCCCGTGTCAATGGTGAAGGCTCCATCATGTGATTTGGGTTCTGTGTACTGCCCAGGGCACATGGGAAGGATGCCTGGTGTCTGTTCAGTAAAGCTTTACTGACAAAATTTAGTTTCAAATTGGAAAAGATAGGATGTAAAAGAGCTTCAAGATGAACAAATGACACATTCTAGGAACAGTAAGTAATATTTAATAAAATTTTGTCCAACATGTTCCTTCCTATTAACCTAGATGTGCATATTACCTTCAACTCTGTGCTGTCTAGAAGTCAGATGATTTTTAAGGAAATAATTATTTTCTCCCACATTTTTTCTTCTCCTTCTTAGGCTTGATATTTGGAAAAATGTGGTTGTTGGAAAGCTAAATCAAAGAAACAAGCATGTCTGACAGATCTTCCTGGGCTGATATTTTAATTACTTGCTACAATAAATTTTGCAACTGACATAGAATAATATCCTGTTTTGCATCCTGAGATTAGACATTTCACTATTACAGTAGAAGTTCTTAGAAAAGATGATGCTTGTAGAGAAAGATGTGCTTACTTGAGTAGCTTTGGCAGCCAGTCTGATTTGGCTGCTATGAAACTGGTGTGAATGTCACAGGATTTGGCTCCATTCCCAGCTTGTTTTGTGAACTTGCCCAAAAGTCATCACTCAATCTAGTCCTCTTATTTTGTTTCCTCAGTGGTGCCAGGGGAGAGACTGTCCAGGTATGGCTTTGCAAACCATCTAATATAGTAGGTCCCTACTACAGCTAAGAAAAAAAAAACAACAACCAGGAAATCCTCTGTAGGGTTTTGAACATAAGGCAGAAACCTTTAAGTTCATTCTGTATTCAGTGGGGAACCAACGGAGAAGAGAGCGCTAGGGAAATAAACTTATGGTTGCTTGTGCTTCTAAATAGACAAGTTGCTGCATTCTATCATCTTGGGCTATTTTCAGACTGGATAGCTGTATTTCCAGATAATGAGGTGCAATTTCTTCAAAGCAGCATTAAATCTTGCTGCATATGATGAAATGTTTTAATGCTTTTCATTTTCTTGTTTGCGTTTTGCAAAAAACAGGAGAACAATAACAGGGAGTTGATTGGAAAGATATTGGGGACTATCAGGCACTTCAGGAAAAAATCCAAATCCTAAATATGCTAATACCTACAGTTTGCTAAAAGAAGTAATTTTGTAGCATTTATTTTAGTGCGCCCTTTTTGTTAAAAAAAAACTTTATGGGAGTTAAACTTTAATGCATTTTTTTGTCTGTGTTGACAATTTGGATGGGGCTTGGGATTTGTTTGTGTGTTTGTTTATTTATTTCTTGTTAATTGGATTATAAATGGTCACAGAGCCAATTCAGTCTCCAGAGTCTATGATTTAATGATGTTCTGAATCTGTTTCTGAAAGTTACCCACAGGGGAGCAGTACTGAGAAAGATGCCACCTTCTCTTTGCATAAGGTAATTAAACTTTACCTGACTACCAATAAATTAATTTACAAGGTCTTCCTATAATTTAAATGAAATGTGAAAATTGTCCCTTCTTTGACTTATTTTTAGCAAGCTGGATCTCTGTAGTTTAGGAAATTAAATGTTATCTTGTTGCCTCTAGGCAGTTGATCCTAAAACCACCTCCAATCCCTTGCTTTCTTTCCTTTTCTACCAAAATTGTTACACCTTGCATAGCTGAAAGGCTACCCATATTTTGCTACTGCCTCATAGCTAATATGCCATTACACAATACTGGACATACCCCCACAAATGCAAGAAATGCAGAGCAACATCTCTTTATTGGTGAGTTCTCAGAGATGATTCTTTCCTCATCATTTTATTTAAATTTAGCTTTTTACAGCGTGCCAGTTTGGCAGCCATTAAAGATAAAATTTAATCTATAATTAAGTGCAGATATAGCACATGCAGAAGCAGCATGGCTGTAGTCGTGCCAATATTGCCTAATATGATTCCAAACAGAGAGAGAGAATTTTGTCATTTGGACTAGAAGACACCAAAGGCCCTGGTCCATTAGTAAGAGTGCAGCCTTTGAGGAGAAGTCACCCCCGAAGAAAGGAAAATCCCCCTAACACCAGCATGAGGAGGGATTTCTGGTGCAGTAAATCAGAACAGATGTGATGGCACCCAAAGAAAGTGCTTCCTCCCACAAAGCTCTGCTGGCACAGCCTGCGGGGCTGGACCCATCCTCCCGGTACATCCCGTCAGCTCTGTCTCTTGATGCTGCAACCGGTGGCTGCCAGCATCTACTCGAATTATATTATGCTTCAGCTCTCCTACATGGGACTTGAGAAGATCACCTCCTCACTGCTGAGGTCAGCCATTAGAGGAAAGGCTTACATCTTGGCTTTATTTGTAAACTATCGCTTTGTTAGTACATTATATACATCAAATGTACTCAGGATATGCGAAGGCGCTCCATTCGACTGTTTGTACTACTGCCTTCAAGGGGAGCAGAGGTAGTCCACAGCACACTTAGTTTTGTTCCCTAAATAATTTCCCTAAATTGCAGACACCATGGTCCAACCTGCGGTCATGTCAGGGACTGTTCCTGTAAGAAAAGTTTCAGTGGTGGGTGAACTTTAAAAGCAAACTGCCAAAACCACAGGGCTGTGTTACTGTGGTTTAACTGAACTTATGTATTAGGGAGGAGATTTCAAAGGATTGAAGGATTTAGGGCCTCATTACACTGCAAATAGCTGTGATTTTTATGTTCTTCAGTTTCTGAGGCACTTTGGAAGGTTTTCTCCTCAAACTTGAGGCTTCTATGCAGTATAAGCAAAGCTGAATCAAAGACATGAGTGTCTGGATCAAGACAAAGCCGCAATTCCCCTGCTGTTGGAAGGCAAAGAGTTGCAGACAGAACTGGGTGAGATACCCAGTGCTAGGGCTCTGCAGATTTGTTTTTGGTGCTCTTTTTGCTATCTGTGGAAGGAGAGAAGCCTTGTGCTCACCTCCAACAACAGGTGCTGCCCCCCAGCCTATCAACCACCCTACCTTCATCTTCATTAAAAGCTCCAGCTCGCCTGATTTTGCAGTGATCTGGCACAGGTAGAGCTGTCAGAAGGTCATGACCACATGACTGCTCCACAGCAATCTGCTATCTCAGGCAACTGTCTATTTTTGCCTACATCTACAGATAGATCAGCATTCAGGTGTTATTGAGAAATGGTTTGCAGGTACAGAGGTGCCGAACTGATGGCCACCAAAACCACTGGAATGAACAACTCAGTTTCTTGTAAGTGATAACCACTACCTTGCCATTGTTAATTGCTCTGATTCTTGTCATTCGGTGTTAAGCAGCTTTGAAGCAAAAGAAAAATGAAGACAGAACACAGTAGGAAGATAATGATAAAAATAAAGTAAGTAAATGGTCAAATTGAATTGCAGCCTTATGGCACAAAGTAAGAATTTTACACAAGAGCAAGAAAGAGGAGAACAAGGGAGAAAAGATTCTTATTTTATTGGTTATGAAGGGTACTAGAAACCACAACACAGGCAGAGGACAGAAAGATTAACCTCTCCTAATCTACTCTACTCTATTAGTATCAAATAATTTCCATTTCAAACTGAAAACTCTACAGAAATTTTCAAAAAGGAGGACCAAGTTGTTTATTAAAAAAATAATGCAGGTGATACTGATTAGTTACACGACTGTAAAAGATGGGCATCAAAAGTCATTTCCAGAGCTCAAAATCTTGCCGGATCTGTCAGCTGCATGTAACAACTGTTTAGGAGTTTAGAAACAGAACAAAAGCAAAACCACACAGAATATTACTGATTCTGTGGCTTTAGTATTTCAGAATTTCTAGGTAAAACTTGCTTGGCTAGCAACTGCTCTTGTTTTTAGCGACCCTTTCGTCTCATAGATGAGATCAAGCTCAGTGTAATTATAGGGATATTTATAGAGGTACAGTCACTGTGAACCTGACCAAGCTATTGGGAGGGTGAGAGAAATTAAGCCATAAACAGTCACTCCTTTATATTCAGGATATGTATTTAGTGCATCATCATCTATGCCTTATTTCTAAGTCACTAAACACAGCCACATGCTTTATTTTACTTTGCACATCACGCAGCACCACGATAAGCCCTGCTCAATTCCCCTGCATCCATCTCTCACCTGCTATAGTAACTTGTGGTGATTCTTTGTCTGCTCTGTCAACCCTACGTATTGCATCTGCCTGAGACTGAAGTTTCCTCAGCCCCCTGGGAATAGCAGATGTGTCTACAGTGTTAATATGTCACACAGTACATCCAGATGTAAGTGAAATACCAGCCTGACATGTTCCTACAGTCTCCAAATCTCCTTGTAAAAAGTTATTATATCACCTTGTGAGGTCATTTCAAAGCACTGTTGAAAATTAAAGGATGTTGGCAACTGAGCTGAAAGCAACCGTCCTCAGAAATACACTGATTTTAGAAGTAAGCCAACCTGAGAATGAGAACCAACCTGAGAACATTATGCTTCATTCAATGAGGGCATTTTTGCCAATTTACGTTTATAGGTGGTTTGTCCTCTACCATTTAAGTTAGCAACAGTCCAGTGGGATAAAAGACCCAGATATAGAACCTGACCCATTCCTATTCTGGACCTATGGAAAGGCTAAACCAAATTTTGCAAAGGTTATCCATTTAAGCAAGGTCAAACTAATGTAATAGCTACGTACCATAATGAAGAAAACTCAGAAGGATGGATGAGTAAACTGAACAAAGGCAACGGGAATGTTTGGCTACACTGAAATGTCTAGCAGCCAGCAGCAATACTTGAGACAAATTTTCCAAACTAGGTGGCCTGAAGTTAAACACCCACATTCATATGTAGGCAATGACATGAGTGATTTCAGCCACAAAGGATTCAGGCAACCACTGCTCCCAGTGGAATCACTCATCAAAAATCAGGCCAGACACTTCTCAGCCTACGTATTTAATGCCTAAATTAGTCAGGAAAATTTGAAAGTCCTGGCTTTAGAGTTCTGTATCTTAAAAATACTAGAAAACTTTAAGATAAACATAGTGACAGTCCTCATATATGTTAAATCACCATAGTCCTATTGGCATAATGAAAAAGCATTGAATTTTGATGAGCTGAAGATCTGGCTTTGCAGTCCACTGTGGCATCTGTGTATCCATGTATGGATGACAACTCTGTATTGGCAGGAAAAGCTGGAGAGAAACAAGGGAATGGCCCAGAAAGCAGGAGTTAGGGGCTCACGCCAAGATTTGCAACCAATCTGTTGTGAGATCTTGCACACACCACTTTGTTATTCTGTGACTTTTCCCAAGCAAACATTGTCCTGCCTATACCTGTTTAGATTGTAAAAGTCTTCTTACTATGTACTCATACAATGCTGAGCAGAACTGGATTCTTATTTCAGTGTGTGCCCTCACCTATTATTTCAAACACTATCAACAATAAATATACCTTAATTTATAAAACCAACCCAGACTCTCTGGCTTGGCTGGATAAAATCTGTCCCTGACTCAGCAAAGGAAAAATACACCTGATGAGCCTTGAATCTGCATCTGCCTAGGTTTGCACAGACTTTGTGTAACGGATGTAACTGCACATGAAATGTTACAATGACAATAAATACACATAAATCTACTAAACTGCTGAGCATTCTGTCAGACCTGACTAATGATGTCCTCAATAGCAGCAACAAGCTTCATTTTCATGTTTAAAAGTGAAAAACAACAGTTTTAAAGGACATGAAGCAACACAGAGAGCCATTTCTCTTCCAAGCCCTTGAGAAATATTTCCAGAGTGATTCTGGCCATCATTACAAGAGCACTGAATGGCAGCTAGAACTCCAGGAGGTACAAAGCCCCATCAGCCACTCCACCACAGGAGGGAGAGGAACATAATCTCTGTTCCGTGGTAGGAAAGTTCCTATCCTGCACCTGAACAGAGACGTACAGGAGAACCCCCCCATCCAGCACAACCCAGGAACAACCCCGGAGCATCCCTGCAATGAAGTGGGTAGCTTTCCTTAGCCAGAGATGCAGCCTTCTGCCCTTCAGACTAATGGGCCCTGGCAGGACATCTCCACAAGGTCTGAACGAGAGCTGGTTTTCATCCAGACAGCGCAGAGGACCACGAGCGTTGATCTACCTGTGCCCATTGACGTATGCATGTCTAAAGCAAGGTGTTGAGACCTGCAGTTAGCACGGCAATCTGACTTTAAGGGTTCCTGTAATGTGTCCTGTGCTCATACCAGCATCTCTCTCTGCTAATCACATACAATTTTATGCTGCCAGTGTAATTTAAATCGGCTGAATTGGTTTTCAGAGTATTTAATAAATATTGCCTGCTGGCATAAACGGGATTGAAGAGCTGGAGATCTGAAAGAGTCAAACATCCCTTCTGGCACCTTTGCTCTAATGATGCGACTGTGTCTGCCAGTCTCTGTCAGTCTCGGCAGACTGGCATTGAAGTGATGCTTTGCATAGGAAAAAGTAAATAAACAGATCATGCTCCATCAGATCCATGAACAGTGGGATCTTATTAAAAGCCACCAAATGCAACTTCAAACAGCAATGCATGGTACCCTACTATTCATTTGCAAACCATTGGCCAAGCCAATAAAACCTGACTTTGTGCAGTCTTTTTATTTTAAATAATATGTGGAAATGCATTTCTCATAATTTTCTCCCGGGAGGCCAAAGTAGCTCTGATAATTAGGCTACCTAGTTAATTACTAATACTCTACAAAAATGGCCAATAGTCTGGTTTGTCAACATAGCAACATAGCTTAGTAGAGATGGAAAGTAAATGTATCTAATTTTCCTAGCCACAGTACTTTCAGAAACAGCAGAGGTGTTTACCCTTCCTTTTCCTTCTGAAGAGATGTACCATGGCAAGATCGTGGGCACAAGCACAACCAGGTTTTGATCCTGAGCACCATTAGGCTACCTGGCGTCTCCTTTCCCTGGTCTATGCCCCTATGAGGTGACTTTAATACTACTTGCAGGAGTACATATCAATTAACTTCAGTTTGTGAGTTCCTCATTGTTACACAATCTCATATATACAAACAAGCAAAAGTAACCCCTAAATTCTGGAAGCTATTTGCAATAAAAAATATTTTATAACAAGGCAAATTTTTAGCCTTTGTTCTAAATAGCCAGCTTTGGAAATTTTCAGCATGGCAAATGACTGATTTTTTCAAAGCAATGCACTGTGTTTCAGACATAAAGCCCTCAAGTCATCTCTCTTTTCTGATTTAAAGGACAGTGCAATGGGCTGGGACCCAGCTGATTGATGGTCTGTTTTCACCAATCTAATGTAATCCTTAAGGTGTATCACTTCCCTTCTGCATGCTGTGGTCACCAGATGCAATATTAAGGTAAAGCTAACAAATTCCTTTGTGAAAGATTGAGTTTTCCACACGTCCAAATTGCCATAGAAAAGTTAGGCACTATTAGCCACATTAAAGAATGGAGTCAACATTTCTGTTCTAACAATATCATGGAAAGGCCAATTACTCTCCAGCTCATACACATGCACTCACATTTAATCTGGCCTTTGCAGAGACTACCACCTGCTTTTTGATCATCTTTTAATTTAAAATGAGTAGTGAGGGAGCTAAGATGGCATCCCCAACAACAGACTGACTAGCAGATTTGTGCCTTTGCTTAGTCCAACAAACGTTGCTTTTACCAACTCTACAAGACACAGCGCAGTTTACGGGACTCGACTTCCAGAGAGCTCAGCCCTCCCGCCTCTGCCCCTGCTCCACGTGCTCAGAGCCCAAGAAAATCCAGCTTTAGTTGGGAAGCAGTAACCTGAAGAACACAGGACTGCAGACTTCACTGCTGAAGGATGCCATTGAGGTTGAGTTGGGATGGGAATTACGGACTGTACTAGAGAGCAGGAAGACAGCAGCTGGAGGTGAGGTGGTGTTGCTGGGATTTGGGTTTTTCTGAATATGTAATTTCTACACTTACTAATTTGCATTGTAGAAGTATTCAAGAAACAAGAGCTGCAGTCAGTGACCAAGCACATAACCTAGCTATTCTTGTTGCAAGCCAGCAGAAGATCCTGTTCTGAAGAGCCTACAGCTAAAATAGATAAACCAGCAAAGCCCGAGCTCAGCACAGGTATAAAGACGTGATGTGTCACCAAGCTGGCAACTGGCAAGGTCAAGACAAAATGTAGACCCAAGTCGCGCTCTAGTACCGTATCTGGAGAACTCTTGAACTCTTCTCGCCTTTCCACATTGTATTTCAGCACAAACTCAGGCACAGTATAAAGACCAGCTAGGCACCTCTAATGAATCAGAAGGAAGATAAAATAAAAAGGCTATCTAAAGAACAGTCTTCTTTTATCATCATTAGATACTCAGAAATATCATCCTAACTTTCTCCTCTTTTTTACATTCTCCTAACTCTGCACCTTTAATAGGTTTCAAGGATAACATTTCACAGTCCTAACTTTCAGCCTGCAATGGATGAGGCTGAGTACTTTTATTACAGTTTAATAAATTGTTAATATTGAATATGAATAATGGAATAACTACTGTCATGTAACCCCTAATAATCATTACAAAAATATGCTTTCTGACATAATTTAAACATATTATTAAAATATATATACTTGCCTCTACGCAGGCAAAGGTAATACTTCTGACATAATTCGTTCTAATAATAATTTTGTTTAAAATAAAACCTTATTTTTCCTATGAAATATCAGCTTTCATTCAAATAAAACACTTTTACACTCAAAATGGAAGCATTGTGTTTCAAATGCAGCTCTGAAACTGCGTCCATCTCGTTTGCACGGCTTTAGATTTGGTACTGAAGATGGTCGAGAGCTATTCCACACTTACACTGAGGCAACTGAGGAGAAACGTTGGCCACCGTTTTACATGGGGGCATACAAACCCATTGCATCAGTGCCAGAACTGTAGCTAGACATGCGATTTCTTGTGCGTGCTGACTGGATGCCCATGCATATATCTGCCGTACAGGTTCAGAAGACTTGAAGAATTTGGCCTAGGCATCCTGGAAGTGCGTTATTCACACCGGGAATTTAATGAGGCGGGTTTTTTTCTTTGTTTGTTTGTAAGTTAGCTGACTGGTAGCTTCTAACCTGACTTAAAATTATATCAAGCCAAAGGCAAAAATGTCCTTTAAATAGACAAGGTATTCAAATTACTGTAAAATGTGTTTAAAAGACTATGCCAGGAACTAGTCTGTTACAGTTACCAATGTCCAGCCATTATCAGAGCTAAAATAAGTGAAATAAACTGTATTGGTACAGAGCTATGTTTACAGCTTGACATAGCCGTGTTTATGTCAGTGCCACAGAAACAGCTGACACAAGTCGACACACACCAATGAGCAAAGTTATGGCCATGCTGGACTCAAGCTGGCCTTCTGCTGTCTCCATCAAACTTACGGCTTTCATACCAAAGACTCGCACCGCAGCTGGCTGCCCAGTAGCAGATGGGTCATTCCATGCTGTGTACAGCGCATGAGTTTTCTTTGATACTACAAGCTCAGTTGAACTTACGCATCTAACTTCCCTCCAAATTAACACTTGAAATGTCCATCAAAACATGTTACATTTTTATGAAGCTCCAGTGCAGTCCTGCTACTCACCGGCACCTTTCATCTCACTCTCCACCACCTATTTTAATCCTCAGCTTCAGAAAACAAATGCTCGTGTTTATACATTGAACAGCCCCATGACTGCAGCATAGATACTGACTTCTAATGCGACAAGCCATCTACATATAACCAGCAGAATCTGAGTGGATGTAATAATTTCTGAATAATTCCACTTTTCACTTTATTAAGAATGCTTGGGTAATTTTAGTTTTACACGGGAAAATAAGTTTTAAAACTGGAAAATAAGGTCCACTCAGCTACAGCTCTGTTTCTATTACTAAGCTATCTTTTCTTTAACAAGAACCTGGTTTGGAACTCCTTTTTTGGGGCTGCAAGGGCCCAGCTGGAATCTAGAGAATATCCTCACTTTTCAAATTTATCATTTTCTGTAGAGCTAAACAGAATCTACTGAAGTGCTATATGCAAAAAAATACTAGGAATATTATCTGCTTTGTTTCCTCCTGCCTCTGCCCCACCATTTTTTTCATATACCAGGCTGATCCTTTTATTTCTTGCAGGCAGTTATCATTTGATTATAATCTTGCTCCTCTTCTAGCAACCTGGTTAATACAAGCACATCTTTACTTTACGTTCTGTATGTTCAAGATTAAGCAAACTGTTATAGATGCCCTAAAAATGGTTTAATAAATCATCTTTATGGTATTTTCCTGATTTGTCCAGAGGCACTGTAACATCTCACACTGCCAAAACATGAGCCAGGTCTCAAGGTTCCATTCACATCAATGGGAAATAAAATGTGATTTAACAAAGACAAAAAATGAGCTTGAAACCTTTTTAGTAGAAGAACCATTTGGGTGACAGGGAGATGTGAACTGGCAATTTCTACAAGAGTTAATTGAAGAAAGGAATGCTTTATCAAAGACAATTTTTCACCTACTTCTTTACAAGAGGCTGGCAAAAACAATCCAAAGCATACTTTAAAGTGAAATGCCCATGATCTGTGATATGAGTTTTATCGTGTTCTCACGCAATCGAGAAGTCTTTCAGAATAGGCAAGATCTGGATTTTTTACCTGTAAAACAAGTAAGCAAATAAACAAAGTAACCAACCCAGAGGTCGTCTTTATACAAGAAGAGGAAGGTGTGTTCATCTTTAAGAGAACAATAAAGCACAAGGGGATTGGAAGCAAATATTCACCCGTATTCCAATGAACATGGAACATGACATGTATCACATCAAAGGGCTGTAGAGGAACTGCAGAATTCACTGAGAATCTTTAATTGCATATGCTGAGAGCATTACACACTCCTTGAGAACACTATAATTGCATGTATATGTAAATGTTCTAAAGTGCAACGCCATGAGGTCATACCCGTCCAGCCAGAAGGCAAGAAACAATAGAAGAAATACTGGCCAGGGCACACCTTAGGATAGTGGTTTGGAAACGACACGGTGCACCTGGCGATCAGTAAAGCTCGGGGTCTGAATGGAAGTAGACTGCTCCATTTTTAAGAGCCTCCAGTATCCTGGGACGCAGCACAGTACATACGAAGTAAAAAGCAAACTGAGCTCTCGTGCCTTTCTCATAGCTTCCAGGCGGAGAAAGGCCAGATCCTCTTTCCCAGGGCTTTCCTTGGAACAAACACAGATGTCTGGCACAGAACATACATTTGTGTTTTTACTGGATGCCAAGCTGAAGCTTGGCTTCTCTTGATGTCTCTTCAGCCGTTCATCATACGGATGCTCAAGTAATGTCTCGCTCAAGAGCCCCTTTACCCGTTTAAGAACACCTGACCTCCGTTCAGCCCACGAAATCGAGGCGGGAAGCGACGTGCAGAAAGAGAAGCCTGCAATTTACGGGCTGAGCCCCGCAAGACCCGCACCCGTGAGCACGGTCATGTAGACGAGCAGTTCCTCCGGACGGACAGTGCCGCCCC
>NW_010529386.1:2113-18134 GCF_000687285.1 Phaethon lepturus | reverse complement strand
GCGTTCCCGCGCTGCCAGTTTTAGTGAGGTGCTCCTCCCCGCTACACCCGCTTTTTTGGTGGGAAAATTTGTGGGAACGTCATGCTTTGGGCGAATTTCAATCCCCGCCGCTGTGATCTCAGCGGGCTCTGAAGTTGGGGAGGACGAACAGAGGCGCAAAACGTCATTGTGTCAATCTTGGCGTTTATCCTGCTTTCTTAAAAACAACCACTTTGCCCAAGTGCACTGAAAGCCTCAAATACAAGTAATCTCTCTTGATAGCACTGTGGCAGCCTGTTACCGAGCTCAGCACATGTTTAAAATTCTTCAGGTTTCATTAGTTAATGTCAAGTCCAGGTTTTGGACCCTCACCTCTGGTCTAGGCTTTCGGCATATTAGGGCTGCTTGGGAATTGCAAATTATACCAGGTGCTGTAACGTACAGATTATTTGTCTGCATGGTGCAAAACTCCTTTGTTGTAATACCGCTATTAAAATTCTCAACACTTAATTACATTTATGTAGATGTTCTTGAAACCGTATTTTTAGTGGTTCCAAGCGTGTTACAAGTTACTGGCACATCTCACTGCATTGCCTCTTCATCGGGAAATAGTGCTGGTCAGTACACACAAGTGTTACTCTGCCTCTGCTCTGTATACACCGAGTAAGAGCAATCACAAGCCATAGTGAAACTGTAAATATATGGTTCTGCCAGACTCATTGGGGGGGGCGGGGGGGGGAATGTTTCTTTGGAAGCATTCAAAATGTATGCACATGCAAACGCTGCAGAAATGTCTCCATTTGTGAAAATTGCAAATCAACTTGAATTTCTTTGTAAGAAAGGGTTGTGTTATTAAAATTTGAATGGGTAGCTTGTAGCAACTTGCTCCAGTGTGAATGCCGTAGCTCTATCCAGATGTATTCTCTCGTTGTGGACTCAGGCGCTGATTGCGGAGGAAACGAGCAGCAAGCTTGCCGAGCAGGAGGAAGACCCCGAGAAGTTCCGAGAAGCCCTGGTGAAATTTGAATCCAGATTTAATTTTCCTGAAGCAGAGAAGTTGATCACCTATTATTCCTGTTGCTGTTGGAAAGGAAAAGTTCCTCGGCAAGGCTGGCTTTATTTGAGCATCAATCATCTCTGTTTTTATTCCTTCTTCCTGGGCAAAGAATGTAAGTGTAAATGCGTAAGAAATCTAACGCTGGGGAGAGATATAAATATAACTGTATTTAAAAGCAAGAATAGCTAGATTTTTTTATGACAAGCCTAGTTTGCCTCTGAAGTTTAGTTTCTGAGTGTTTTGTTGTTCAGCTGAAAGATCCTGTTTAATTTAGTGTTCACTTCATGTTTATATTTTAGTATGAATCCAGTAATGAAAATGAGACTATAAGAGCCTGCAGACATAGCTGCTATCTGGTTCTTTTTCTTGCCTTGGTGATGCAGCCTTAAAATGTAACAGACCTCCTACAGATTCTGAAATAGAGACTTTTAGTGCCGAAAACAGTGAGAAGGGACAGGACCCTCCCACCGGCAGGGAAGCACAGGGATCGCTGCCGGGTGGCAGGGGACGGCTGGTGGGGCCCGGGATGCCGGGGTCCAGCTGCCTGCCTGAAAGTTGCCCAGGAAACATAACAGGGCAGTGCCCTGGAGAGCCAGCTGAAAATTCAGAGTTTTTACGGGAAAACGACAGCAATGTAGGGATTTCATTGTGTTTCTGAAGGGCAGCGCAGGAACGTCACGAGAAGCGTCTCCCGGGGTTTTCAGACCTTCAGGCGGTGGCAAATTTGTGTGTGATAGTGACTGCAACAAATGTACATTTTTAAGAAGCGAGTTATGGTCGTGGTGTTCCTTTACAGAGGAAGGGTCATGTCATTATGAAAAGCCTGTGTCAGAATAGATGTCAGAAGGTAAAAATGGATGTAACAGATGTTAATTCAAATTAATAGTTAGTTCAAATTAATGTTGCCATTTAAACTCTATAGCATTTCTCTGTTTAGTAAGACTGTGCATGAGCTGATAACATTTTAAGTCCTATTCATCCTGTTTCAGCTTCATCAAGGACAGTAACATAAACCTATGTTGCTATAAAGACAGCAAGAATTGTCAGTTACAACCATTAGGAAAAACATGTACTGTCTGGATTTAATGTTGGGAGGGCTAGGCGAATGAAACTGTAGGTTTAAAAATTAAGTACATAAAAAATAAGGAAGAGAGTAATCGGTAATTTCTAAGGTTTAAAACATACAAATTCATGCTTAGAGGTCTTTGTTTCACTTGTATTATTTCAGGCCAGTTATTTTGTCATATCTGCAAAAGGTGGCAGAATTAGATTTAAAATGCTGGCAAATTTGTTATTCGTCATAAAAACAAAAGTTGAGTTTTTCTGGAAAGACTGTAATGGAGTTTCTTGATACATAGGACATATCTGAGTTCTTGTTTAATCTCCTTGTTTTCTGTTTAGTATCAAATAATATCCTTTGTGAATTATTTCTTCTTGCTATCATTGTAGGCTTTCCCTCATTAAAACTGAGATATCCAGTCTGCCAAAGCACACAAAGCAAACATGATAGTTATTAATGATAGATAGTGGGGGAAGGAGGGAGAGAGAAAAATCCTTCATAGTGTTTCAAAAGTTTTGTTTATGCAATACCACGGATTGTGAAATGATACTGGAAGTACAGCATCACACTGTATTATTTAAGAATAGATCGCTTCTCACCTCTTTTCATAATAATTCATTATGAAAATGAAAAAACCCACACAAACAACTACACATTTGCAGCTTTTCATTTTGACCATGGACAATATGCTGTTCATTCGCTGTTGCAGTCAGTTGCATTGCCTTTGTGTTCCCATGCATTTGCACGGAAATGTGAAATAAAAACCTGAATTATCTTTTGGTTAAACAAAACTTCTCTAGCTCGGTGAGAAGCATTATATGTTGACGTGCTTTCCACCTCCCCAATTCTGACAAAGCTGATTGCTTCTGTTTCAAAGCTAGTATTTTGTCACATTTACGAAATACTTGCATTACATTTAATAATCCAGATTTACTATAGTGCTGGTTGTTACTATTTGAGAAGGTGATGATGATTACACGTAGAACAAGTGATTCATTGTCTTTTTTTCCAGGTAGCAATCACAAATTAAATTGGTTAAATCTGGTCTTGAAAATGTTGTTAAGAAATCACATTTATTGCATTCTTCAATACAGCACGGGAAAAAAAACAATATATGAGTTGCAATAAAAATAGTTCTTAAGTGTGTTTTAACTCTACAAAAATCCCCACAAATTGTAGACTGAAATCTCTTTATAGGCAAAGCGTTAAGTCTTCTGCTTCTGGCAAGTCTGTCCCCTTCCCCTTGTTTTATTTTATATTGAAATGACCTGGAATGCAATATTGGTACCTGTTGTCGGCTTTTCATAAAATTAACTTACGGCTTATGTGAGCATGAACTCCGTGGAACACTTTTTCTAGGACAAGTCCCTTTTTATCTAAGCCTCTAAGTATTTGCAGAATTTCAGAGGCTTAGAACATCAGATATCTTGAACAGATGTGCCAGGGTTTCTTCACATTTTTTAATTAAACTTTTGTTTTCCTAAAACTTTGAAGACTTTGTACCTTTCATCAGTAGTTTGGGCCCCTTACAGTCTGCTGTGCTGTTTCTATAACCAGCTCTGTAGAGCCTATGTGATTCCGACCTGCGTGCACAATAGTGCTATTGCTACGGCGCTATTTAATCTTTCTTCCCTTGGCTGTGCCCGTGCGGACGATTTTATGACCGTGCGCAACAGTTTGTGCGTGTTGACGCAGCTGTGCTTTATTTGAGTAAGAGAAAATGTAATCTGCAAGTAATCTTGACAGCTGTGGTTCATGTAGTACGGAGAACTTGCTGAGGGTAGCTCCTCAGGTAATTAATGATCATGGATAAGTGTCATTATATATATGACAATGTTTGTTATTACTGCCTTTTTATTGCCTTATTGGCATCAGGAGACCAGCGCGGGATGTTAGGGGGTGTAGTCTTGACGCTATTGGCACAGAGAATCCTGGGAAGCTTCCAACAGTTGTTAAGTAGAAATTTAATCTATTTTAAAGTCTTTTCCAGCCTAATTTCTACCCAGAGATTTGTATGAGAGAGGCAAATAACATCCTGCAGTGGTTATATAAAATAAGCTGACTCTGTTTATCATGTGCATTTTTATGATTCAACAGTGTTTAAGTGCAGACAACACTGTCCTATACTTCTTTTCTATAAACAAGTCTGACTACAGTTAATGTTCAGGACAAGATTTGCCTGTGCGCCTTTTATGTAAAAAGTAACCGAAATGGAAAGATCCCAATGCCTAGGTGGCTTTTTTTGTGAACGCCGTTTATAGTAACACTTCAACTTTATAAAAATGTCCATGTGCAAAAGCTTCCTTTTGTATGTGAGTTAGCTTTATTTTAAAAGTTCAAGTACTGTGCGTGTAATTGGGTTTCCACCTGCCTACGGTTTTATTTCTGGGTGATTACAAAGCCCTTCCCTATTTTCTTCCTGTTCTTGAAGTGAACTGTTTCTTCTGGTAGTAATGACGCAGGCTGCAGGAGTGACTTGTAAAGGAGGCAGGAGCACAGTGTATGGCAGGTGTTCCGCAGAGGTAGGACTCCCCGGTCCGGCACTTCTTGGGAAAATAGGTAAAATTTTGAGGGAGAGATTCTGAAAAAGACAGTCTTTTAGAGTGGGGGAGAATGAATGTAGAGTATTAACAGGCATTTCAGCTTTTGCTTGGTCTTTGTAAAAATGGGTCTCTCTCCTCTTCAGTTGCTTGCATTTCATTCCGAATTTGCTTATTTCCCAAATCTGAAAAATGTAAGCAGAGTTTCCAACCCACTTTTGCTTTTTCTCCGATGGCAGTGAAACTCATCATTCCTTGGGTTGAGGTCCAGAAGCTGGAAAGAACCTCAAATGTCTTCATGACCGACGCGGTCCGCGTCACCACTCCGAATAAAGAGCGTGACTTCTCCACGTTCCTCAATATCGCGGAGGCTTTCAGGATCATGGAGCAGCTGGCAGATGTGACGCTCCGAAGGCTACTGGATAATGAGATCTTTGAACTGGATCCAGGCTTACAGGATCCTACTCAGATTACCAAGAGGTAAAAAGCTGAAGTGTCGTATGAGCAGAGGTTCGATGGTGGGCTTCATGGTTTGCCTTGTTAGCTGGGTAAGATTTCAAAGGTTTACTTGATTGGGTGCAAAAGAGATTTTATAAGGTATTATGTATCCAATAGGTGCATTTTAACTTGTGTGCAAGATACTTTTTTCCCATTTTATATTTTTCCCTTAAACATCACTGTGGTTTTTTGTTCATTTGTTTTAAAAGTACCATTCCCCATAGAAGGGTAGATTGCAGCAAGGGATATTTTCCATCTTCCGTGAAGAGCAACATTATTTTGTTTATAATTTTGGCTACGCGTGGGCTTCCCTAGGGCCGTCAATTCTGTAGAGTTACTGCTTTTGATCATACCTGAAACGTGGAGTTTCCCACTAGCGTGATTGCCATAGCTGATTTAAGCAAGCAGTTATAGGACTGAAAAACCCACAGGCTGTTGCAGCAGATTAATATGCTATTGTCAGCTCTACCCCATGTGTCCCTGAAATGCATCTCTGCATTCCTCTCCCACTACAGAAATGCGCTGGGCTCTCAGGGGGAAGATTGATAACTATTTCTCTGCTGGTAGCGCAAGACACAACTTTGTGTTTTATTTGCTGCTGTGGGAAAGGGGAAGGGAAACTGCCCAGAGGAATTTTAGGTGGACAGGATGGAATAGCCCAAACTGGAATTTGCCTGGGGCATCAGGGTTAAGGTGCTGGTTTAAAATACTTCTTTTCTGAATGGAGTGTGAGTGGAGTGCTTATCCCCTCCTAAATCATACCCTTTCCCGCTCTTCTTTCCTCTCCCTCTGCCAGCGGATTGGAGGGAATTACCCAGGTGTTGCTTCCTGGCTAAAACAGAAGGAATGTGTGGTATCCTTTCCCAAAAGAGAGAGACGTGTCCAGTAGCTATTTTATTGTTTCTGAGGCGCGTTTTTGCAGTGGTGTTGGGTGTCCCTCTCAGCTAAACACTTCTGCAAAGTTTCATAATGGAGCTTAAAACAATAAAATGCACTTTCTCTGCAATTTCATACGTACACATGATAAGAAAAATCACTGACACCAGGATTTCATCCATGATATCATCAAGGAATTCATTTGAGGTGACGCAGTGGTGAGCAGCCGCAAACATCTTTGCAGGCTTTTTTTTTCATAGCCTGGCTTCCTTTTAAACAGAAGAGCTACTGTTGTTTTTACAATGTATGCGTAACTGGATGTTGTTAACATTGTAGGCTTTTGGCCCCAAAAATGTAGGATATGTAATTCAACTAATGTAGGGTATGGCTTTGAGTAATAGGTTGTATCTAAGCCTCCTTCCATGTTTTACCATTCTTCCCTTCTCCCACTTCTGGACTGAAAAGCTAGATGCATGAAACAAGGAATGTAAATCCAGAGGAGATGAAACAAAAAGCTGGGGGGAGGTATTTTCAGCATCTACTAATTTTTTAACTCATTATTGTCACTTCACAAAAGAGTTTTTGAATCAAGGGTACTAACTGAATGGAAAACTACGAAGAAACTAAAGTTACAGTTGCAAAGAAAACATATAAGCTTAGTAATATGCTATAATAAGGAGGCTCCCAGGGAATCAACCTGTAAGTACCTTATGGCATTTTTGAAAAGTAGTGTGTCTATTATCAAACAAGCAACAGAAACCATCCCACACATTTATTCAAACAGGTTTTTTCCTCTCCTTCCTGCCAACCTAAAAAAAAAAAAAAAAAAAAAAAAGAAAAATGTTGGGGGGGTGGGCAGAGGAGAAGGAAAGATAAAAATATATTTACTGCAGAATTCCTGGGCAAGGTGTTCTCCAGCCTGTGCTGATGTGCTGTAACTTGAGATGGCAGAAGGGAAAACATGGAAACATGGAAGATGCCAAAATCCCATTTCCTCTGCATGAATTAGGTAGTGATTGGATAAGTTGCTGTTTCTGGTGCCCTTTGTCACACTTCGGCAACCACTTTGATGTAACGTGATTAAGCAAGACTGTAGTTTGAATAGTGGATAAACTGGTTTTTAAGGCTAACATATTGGGGTGGGTTGAACTCTTTTGGTGTGTGAAGTTTTTGTTGCTGCTTTTTTCCTGCAGCCATTGGTAGTACTATAAGAACAACACTTTTTCTCTCAGTATTTTTTTCCCTAATAATTCTCTATGTTAATTCATGTGCATGATTTGAAAGCAAATAGTAGTCTATCAAAATGAAAGCAATAATCCACACATCATTAAAATTATTCCAGCTGTGTCAAATTAATGAAGTTGCTTGTTAGGCTTTGTTTTGCAAGAGGCTCATCTCAATATTTTTAAAAAATGTATTTTTAATGTCGTCATGGTCTGCATATTTGACATTCTGAAGACCAGAAACCTTTGCTGCTGTTCCTGAGGCTCTTGGGGTCATCCTGCTGAGCAGTGGAGGGACAGGGCTCAGAGAGGCTATGGGATTAAGCCCACAGTCTATGACACAAATTATATCATGGTCCGAGTCAAACAAGTTAATACACAAGTTTCCGTGCTGCTTAATGAGAGGATAAGGTGTGGAACAGTGGATTACAAAGGGATTAATGGTAGTTAAGTTAATTGCCATAAAAAGCAAAGTAAAGCTGAGGTGTTTGACAACTGCAAATGCCATTTCTTGCAGATAGATTCACGTGCCATGCCATTATACTGGACCATAGGGTAACTATTTTTTCTGTTCTAGTAAGAAGGTCACTAAAATCTCTGGTATAGGTTTATTGTACTTCTTATTTCCATCTCTTTCAGGATGCGAGCATATCTGTTGCATTCCTCAAATGTAATGAGGAAATTGGCCAGAGCAGGACCTGCAACTTCATAGAATCATAGAATGGTTTGAGTTGAAAGAGATCTTAGAGATCATCTAGTTCCAACCCCCATCATGGGCAGGGACACTTTCTACTAGACTAAGTTGTTCAAAGCCCCATCCAACTTGGCCTTGAACACTTCCAGGAATGGGGTATCCACAACTTATTTGGGCAACCTGTTCCAGTGCCTCACCACCCTCATAGAGAAGAATTTCTTCCTTTTATCTAATCTAAATTTTTACCCTCTTTCAGTTTAAAACCATTACCCGTTGTCCTATCACTACATGCCCTTGTAAAAAGTCCCTCTCCAGCTTTCTTGTAGGCCCCCCTCAGGTACTGGAAGGCTGCAATAAGGTCTCTCCGCAGCCTTCTCTTCTCCAGGCTGAACAACCCCAAGTCTCCCAGCCTGTCCTCACAGCAGAGGTGTTCCAGCCCTCTGATCATTTTTGTGGCCCTCCTCTGGACCTGCTCCAACAGGTCCATGTCTTTCCTGTGCTGAGGGCTCCAGAGCTGGACACGGGACTCCAGGTGCGGTCTCACTAGAGCAGAGCAGAGGGGCAGAATCCCCTCCCTCGACCTGCTGGCCACAGTGCTTTGGATGCAGCCCAGGATATGGTTGGCCTTCTGGGCTGCGAGCACATGTTTCTGGCTCATGTTGATTTAAAAGCTTCAGTGCTGGTGTCAATAAGGTTTCAAAAGTATGATATGTTTCTCCAGGTTCTAACCACCTTGATTTCTTTTCTTCATGGCTAGCTGTGAGTTGCCAGTGAGAATGGCTTTGCTTCATATGAAGGCGGAGAAGGTTTTTAACACTGATCTAAGCTGAATGAAAACTGTTTGAAGTGTCTTGAATTGTAAATGTCACTTCAGCCCACATTAATTCTTTCACAAAGGGAATCTGAGAATGCCATAAACCTTCAGTAACAAGGAGGATGTGACTAGAAAGAACCTCATTTTATATCATCTGCCAAGCAAAAGGCAGCATTTGGATTATCACAGTGTCATTCATGACAGATGATTGCCTAACCTGTTTTTAAGGATTTCCAGTAATGGAAATGTAACGGAAATATTAGTATCCATACTGGTACTTCATTGTCCTGTCATTGAAAAGTCTTTCTGAAGCCTAACTTGAATCTTTAGTGCTGCTTTTTGAGTTTGTTACGTCTTCTCCTGAATAGATCAGACGTTCTCTTTTTCCTTAGAATAACCATTTGTGTATTTGGAGATCGGTATAGATCTCCTTTTTCTTTTCTTCTTTAAAATTCACTGCCCTAGTTCAGCCCATTTTTTCTTATTCGTCCTAATTTAGGACCAATAATTCCTATTGGTCCTATGTTAGCCCTTCTGACTGCTCTTCTCTGGACATTCGTCGCTTATCCCATGCGGCTGCAGGCGTGGGGTAGTGGGATACAGGATTGGCCCCAACACCTTACCAGCGCTGACCAGGGCAGGAGCAGCATGACCATCTCTGCAGCAGCTCCAGGACTGCCATTATGCATCTTGCTGGCCATGGACTTCTGCAGCCTGGTGCAGTGCTTCTCTTCCTCCTGGGTGTGTGAAGTTGTTGGCTCATGTTTGACTTGTGATCCCTTGTAAAGTTTGATAACGATAATCTCTGATTCATCGTGAAGATTGCTGATGAAGACGTTGAACAGAAGCTATTCCAGGACAAGACCCCCAAGGAGGTCTTATCAATACAGCCTTCCAATTTACCAGGGAGCCTTTGAGGTCTGTTTTTTTGGGTACTCTTTTTCAACTGGCTTGGTACAACAGTTTTTTACTGTGATCCAGTTTTATTAGTTCTATGTGAGGAAATACCAACTTTCATAAAGTCTGGCTAAAATATCCATTGCATCTCCTCCATCTACGAGTCCAGTGTTCCTGCTACGTAAGGGAATGATGTTCAGTTTCCATGTGTCCTGACAAGTCCATGCTGGCTCTTGTCAGATAACTTTTCTTAGCTTGCTTAAGAGGAGTCTTTCTTGCCATGCAAATTTAGCAGTTCTTCCAATAAACAAGACGTATATCATTGGATGCATTATTCCCAAAATCTGTAACTTTCTGGAGTCTGAGTAGGAAGAAGAGTCTAGTAATTGGTCTTTAAAAGCAAGAGGTCAGCCAGACTGTTTAGATGTTAGATAGGCAGCAAGTGACTCAGCAGAGCTAAGATCTTCCCAAGCTGACTTCTGTCAGATTTAAAGCGGAGAAAAACGTTTGGCAGTGAGGACATAATTTTAAGTGTCCTGATACTTTTAGGAATTTTGTTAGTCTTGTATGTTATTTCCTTTAATTTAAAACTCTTGGAAGGTAATGTAGGGGTCACACACAAGGAGTTATCACAGTTCAGACTTGCCGTTCACTTTGAAGTGCTGGAGTTGGAGGCAGTCCAGGATCCTGTAACGCGCAAGTTGGGAACTGCGCTTGGAAAGAATTGCTGAGTTTTCTGAAAAGTAGGGAACAAGGCAATTGTGTCTTCTCGCCTTTTATTCTTCTGTTGCATGTGTAAACACTTGGTAAACATTTTTTTTTGGTAACAACAGCATTCCTTTTTCTTTGGTACAGCTCAGTACACTGCATTTGCTTAAAAAGCAAGCCAACATGGAAATGGTTAAGTTAGAGGAGAAAATTTCAAATGGATTGGGCCGCAGGTAGAAAGGTTGCATTTCTGTTTGGCATTGGAGGTGTTGCAAAACTCAAAATGGAAGCTGTGGGACGTGGTGATGCAGGCCAGTCGCTGCATCTTTGCTGGATCATGTTTAAACAATTGCCTGTCTTGTTTTAGGAGCTAATTTTGTTTGTGGGTTTTTTTTGAGTTACAGGGTTTGGGTTTTCTTAACCAGCTCTAATTTTGTTTGGCTGTATTTATAAAGGGAAGCAATTGCTTTAAGCCCTAGAATTTGCCTGCCTAACAGGAAATATTTTCATGGTGTGCCACTTTCTAATAAAACCTCTTGTTTGAGCCCACAGCTGTAGGTGCTGACAGCATTTCATCCCCGTGCTACCGGGGATGAAATTTTTCTATTTTTCTTCCCGGGATCCCTCCCACCAGCAGGCTGGCCCCCGTTTCGGCACTTGTCTCTGGGGCAGCCCTGGCTGCGGTGTGGTCTCTGCGGTGGCCCTGCGTGACCCGGTGGCGTGAGTCATGGGGGGACAGGCAGTTCCAGGCGTGTTAGGGTTGGCAGCCTTCCCCCGGTGCGGGGTGAGGGAGCTGGACGCAGCGCTTGGTGAATTTACTTGGCTTCAGATACGGGAAATGTCATTCTTCAGCTTAAAAACTTGTGGCTTCTTGTCTGAAAGAAGCCTGCAGCCCCAACAGATGCAGCAAAATCCTGAAAGCTCAGAAACTGCAGATTTTGCCGCATTAGAAACAGTCAGCTCTTAAATAACAGACAATCTCTGCTTCAACGGAGGTCCCGCTCTTCTATATAATGCTTCTTTTCGCATAAAGGTACAGAAATTTTCACAACCGAGCAGATCCAGGGAGGGTCTTACCTTCTCAGCACAATAGCAGGAGAGCACGGCTCTACCCGGACCTGACTGCAGATGCTATCAGCAGCATTCATCTGCGCTGTGCAGAAATGGAAAATATTTTAGTGGTGAGTTAACTAGGAGGCATATCCTGATCCAGCTTTGTCACAATAGCAGATCGCTGCGGGCACTTATCAGAGTTGCTTTCGCTGTGGAATTTTACTTGGGAACAACCTTTTTGTCTTCCTTCACAAAGAGGGTTTCTCTTTGTTCTTTGTGAAAAACAGGAGACTATTTATCTGTTTTCCTTGGATAATACTATTAAGGAAGATAATGCTTGAGAAGGGAACGGCAGCTGAACGCTGGTCAAGCGCATTCTGTCGTTTCTGTTGGGCGCAGACACAGATCCTCCCTTCTCAGGTCTCAGTTTGTTCTAGGTTGTCTTCCGCCTTGCTTCACGTGGCTTTAGGTTTCTCTACAGTTCAAACTGAAATACTACCCCCCCGCCCCCCCCTTGATTTACCTACTGAAGCCGAGGCTTTATCTGTTTCAACTCATTCTGAAACAGCAGGGCTGGGGTAGGGGGAGAGTGTATGCAGAAGAGGAGGATGAAGGAAGGAGCGGAGAGGGGGTTTACAGCACCAAGGTACCACTCCCTGTTATGTTTCAGCCCACGCTTTAAATTCTTTCAATGGAACCAAGTCAAGCTTTGGTGAATCATGTTTGGAAAAATTGACTTCTTGTAAAGAAAATGATAGAATTTAAGCCCTGACATTTCTGGAGCTGCTGGTGGTGAGCTAATAGCCGTGGCCTGTTTATAATGTAATTGCATAGATCTCTAAATTACTGCAGACTTCTTCATTAAAAAAGGAGTCAAAAAAAAGATCCCCAAAGCCAAGTCTGTATAACCATAGCTCAGTAATGAAAGCTTCATTTATTTAAATTTCTTCTCTGCACATAAATGTGGATGGGTGACTGGAAGGAAGCCAAGTCCAAACCGAATGTAGCTGGTGCTGTTACTCCCAACTGAGTCTGTAAGTAAGACCTGAAACTGTTGTGTGTTTTGCAACTGGTCTGAGGGCTCTCAGAGGCCGATACCTCCACAAGTCAAGGATGCGATGATGTAAATGCCACCGTCATTAACTCTTCTATTACTGACGACTTCAGAAGTACCCATGGAGCAAATGCATTACTTTTGGGTGCAGGTGCAAATCCCTGGGGTGATGTTGGTAATGCTACTGGGAAGGGAAACAAGGAACATACATTGAGCAACAGAGATTAGCTTTATGTTCATCAGATGAAAGATTTAGTTTTCTCCTGGGCATTGAAACATGTAACTCTTTGAGTTTGTGGAAAGTGGTACAGCAGCCATAGAAAATGCATGGTTAAATAATAATTAAAAAAAAAAAAACGCAAACCAAAACCCCAGGTGGTTTAAATTGGTGTCCTTTCCTTTCCTAGTCACTACAGTAGTTACTTTGACCTTGTTGTTAAACAAGCAAGTGTTGATGATGATTCTTTTTGGTATCTCAGAGTCGGTCTTTTATCGATCTGTTTATATAGGCAGTGAATATTGCTGTGCACGGTGCTTTTATTCCATATTCCTTGCTATTGGTGAGGCTAACAAGAAAACGAACATTTGCTGGATGTCCTGACCTTCGGGTTGTGATTCGCTCTTACTGCTTTCTCTTAAGGGGTCTGGAAGCCAGAGCACAGAATGAATTCTTTCGGGCCTTCTTCAGATTGCCCAGGAAGGAGAAGCTGCATGAAGTTGTAGACTGTTCTCTCTGGACGCCGTTTAGTCGCTGTCACACAGTGGGAAGGATGTATACTTCAGACAGTTACATCTGTTTTGCCAGCAAAGAAAATGGCTGCTGCAATGTTATCATCCCACTTAGAGAGGTAGAGTTGTTAGTTTGTTTTGTTCTGGGTCCGTATCTGCCTCGTTCTGATGTTCTGCGTCACTTGACTTATCTGCAAACTATCGTTTGATGGAAAAGAGTAGGATGCTTGTGTGTATTGTGCCTACAGAATTGTTGTAAAGGTTGTTCTAGGACTCATTAGGGCATAAGCTCCTAAAAATACGTATGGGTAACTCAACGTGAACCTCAAACTGAAGGTTCAACCTCAAACTGAAGGTATGGGTAGGTAATGCAGCAGGACAGAGCACTGCAAAAGCAGAGCCTGCTCGGTCCAAGACTCAGTCAGTGCTCCCGTCCCAGCTCCACAAATGCATATGTCCAGCTTGATGTTGATGGAGACTTCAGCTTGGACCCTGCTAGCAATATAAAAGTGTCCTTACCTGGCATCAACACTTAGAAGTGTTGAAGCTCTCCCTCCAGAGACAAACTCTAGCAAGACTGGGGATACTTTGCAAACCTGTAGGGCAGAGAGAAAGAGGGGATGTTCTGGAGGCAGTGACAAGCTGCCACTTTTCCATGAAGTCAGAGACTTACTTAAATGGAATGGAGGGTGCGTGGGAAGGTGGTGGGAGTAGAAGAAGAGAAGGAAGCTGTCAGCAAACACGTGCCTGATCTGCTGTGGATACAAGGCTGTTACGATCTTTTAATTAAAGCTTCCCTTTCATCCTCGACTAATAACAGAGTAACATCAAAATATCCTAATCTTCCACTATTACAGAAATAGAAAACAATAAGAGAACAGTGTTATATACCTAATCAAAAAAACAACAAAACAACTGCTTTCCTCTGTCCTTGGGAGTGTGAATGTAAATTTCCTCCTCCATCCACCAGAATTTGATCAAATTGATCCTTTTAAACCTGTTTTAATCATCGCTCCCCTTTCCTTCCTTCCTCTCAGTCCACTCTGCAGAAGTGGGCCTCAGAGTCATCTAAAAAAAGAAAAAAAAAAGCATCTGAGATACTTTTTGGTGCCTTCTTTGAGCTTCTAAAGAGACCATAAACTTCAGGTGGTAGGATGTGTCTGAGCAAGGAAAGGCAATATGAATAACCATGTTTAAAGCATGTGTGTAAATGAATGCTGTGTTTGTACATTTTGGTACATGTAGAATATTTGAAGATGTTTCTGTGGATGTGGCGCATAATGTGTTTTCTATAATGTTTCTGGAAAAGGTAATCAGTATAGAGAAGATGGAGGACACAAGCCTTCTCCCTAATCCCATCATTGTTAGCATAAGGAGCAAGACAGCCTTTCAGTTCATTGAGCTGAAGGACCGCGATACTTTGGTGGACAACCTGCTCCAGAGGCTACAAGAAGTGAACTCCAGCAACCCAGTGCACTGTAACAACTTGCAAAATAAGAACCAGGTACTGAAATTCTGGGTTTTCTTTAATTATTATTCAGTACATTTATCCATTGGTCTTTTCTCCTGCCTTCCTCAGGGGTATGATCTTGGGCCAGTGCTGTCTGATGTCTAATGACCTGCCTGATGGGATGGAGCGCACCGGCAGCATGGTTGTGATTGACACAATGGGGGGACCCAGTGAATATGCTGGGGGGCAAGGCTGCCCTTCACAGAGACCTTGGTGATCTGGGGAAATGGGCTGATGGAGACCTCATGAAGTTCAACAAAAGCAAATGCGAAGCCTGACAGAGTAACCCCATGCAACAGGAGGGGCTGGGGGTGGGCTGGCTGGGGAGCAGCCATGTGGAAAAGGTGGGGGGATCATGGTTGACAACTGGTTAAGCTTGTAAGTCAGCCGTGTGCCCTTACAGTGAAGGGGCCAACAGCATATGGGGTTGTACTAGCAGGAGTGTAACCAACAGGTCAAGGGATGTTACTATTCCCTTTTATTCAGCACTTCTGAGGCTGGTCGGGAGTACTCTGTCCAGTTTTGGCTCTACCCCACCACACATGAAAAGCATTGACAAATTGGAGGAAGTCTAGTGGAGGGCCACAAGACGGTCAGGGGCTGGAGCACATGCTTTATGAGGAGAGGTTGAGGGAGCAGGGCTTGTTCAGCCTGTCTTCCACTAGTTACAGAGAAGATGGACCCAGACTCTTCTTGGTGGTGCCAGCTGAAAGGTGAGCAGCAATAGTCACAAGTTGCAGCAAGGGAAAATCCAATCAGATAAAAAGAGACAGCTTTCCCCACAAGGATGGGCAGAGCTGGACCAGGCTGCCCAGGGAGGCTGTGTACTCCCCTTCCTTGGAGCTACTCAACTGGACTGGACACAGCGCCCAGCAACCTGGTCTGGGGGGCCCGGCTTTGAGCAGGGGATTGAAGAAGACAGTCCCCTCCAACCGAAATTATTCTCTGATTCTGTTTTTCAAACCTTAACCAAAGTAGAAGATTGTTTGGTAGCTTGTCATGAAGACACTTAGAATTTACTAACAACTTCTGTTTTAAAGTAACAACCTTTTTTCTGCTGATGGATGAAAAGCTGGACATGAGCCAGCAATGTGCGCTCACAGCCCAGAAGGCCAACCATATCCTGGGCTGCATCCAAAGCAGCGTGGCCAGCAGGTCGAGGGAGGGGATTCTGCTCCTCTACTCCGCTCTGGTGAGACCCCACCTGGAGTCCTGTGTCCAGCTCTGGAGCCCTCAGCACAGGAAAAACATGGACCTGTTGGAGCGGGTCCAGAGGAGGCCACCAAAATGGTCAGAGGGCTGGAACACCTCTCCTGTGAGGACAGGCTG
>NW_010529386.1:0-2059 GCF_000687285.1 Phaethon lepturus | reverse complement strand
CTTATATGGAAAGATGGGGACAGACTTTTTAGCAGGGCCTGTAGCGATAGGACAAGGGATAATGGTTTTAAACTGAAAGAGGGAAGATTTAGACCAGATATAAGGAAGAAATTTTTCACAGTGAGGGTGGTGAAGCACTGGCCCAGGTTGCCCAGAGAGGTGGTAGATGCCCCATCCCTGGCAACATTCCAGGTAAGGCTGGACGGGGCTCTGAGCAACCTGATGTAGTTGAAGATGCTCATTGCAGCAGGATTGGACTAGATGATCTTTAAAGGTCCCTTCCAACCCAAAGGTTCCATGATTCTACACAAAGGAATGATAAATTGTATAAAGTCTTGAGTAAGGCCTTTCCTCCTGAAAAGTGTTAAAGGCTTTGATGCAACAGGCAAAGGCTAATCCAGTTCTGTGTCTTGAAGACAGTTGAGGACATAGTTCTTAACCTCTTCTCAGTTGTTACCACTTTGATTCTGCATTGCAGAACACTCCTGCCTTGGGATCCACGTGCATGCTGAGGGACAGCGAGTCTGCACGTCCAGGAGCAGAGGCTTTACAAAGCAAGGAGAGAAGCGAATGCGGAAAGGAGAGCAGTTATTTGCTCAATGCAGAAGCACTGAGGTCAGACTTTCATCAGTCAGGAATGGCGGGCCTTGATTTTGGAAAGGTATGTAACATTTGGGGGAGGTTTGTAGGAGTGGTTTTGGTTTGTTTTTTTTTTTTTTTTAAAAGCTGGGGTGACATTCAAAGAGATACTCATTAGTAAAATGAACTCTGTATTGGCTGGAGAAGTTAGATATGGCATAAAGGCTTTTCTGTTTGCTTGAAGTTTTTTCTTCTCCTTCCCCCCAAATTCTTTCTGGTGAATATTTATAATTTTTTTCCCTCTGTGATCAGTTCTGCTCGCCCCTGTGTAGTGAATTCTGCATGCAAAATGGGCAAAGTTGTAGTCCTTAGAGCAGACTTCCCATATCCATTGGTAATGGAAATACCTTGCAGAATTTCTAATACGTAAATGTTTCTATTTACCAGTTCTCATATGCACAGTGTTTGTTCTTTTAAACGATACCTTCTTGTTCCCAGTCTAGGGAGCAAATCAAGGAGAGCCTGTGGGATGACCATTTTGTAGAGTATGGCAGAACTGTGTGCATGTTTCGCACAGAGAAGATCAGAAAACTTGTTGCAATGGGAATCCCTGAATCCTTAAGAGGCAAACTCTGGCTGCTTTTCTCAGGTGAGCACTCTTAGAAATGTTGGCTGTAGGCATCATCTGATTCTGAACATGGTGAAATATTTAGGGAAGAAATCTCCCAAGGGCAATTAAATGTCATTTACATGGAGCATATGATAGTGCTTACAGAAGAGAGATGATCAGCTACTGAACTAATAAGTGCAAGGAAGTACCTAGGTAGATTTATAAAAATTTTGTCTCTGGATAATATGAGATGATATGCAGAAGAATTGAAATAACATCTGCTTCATCTGTGTAATTTAAAATTAACATCGTGTTTTCATAAAATAATGTTCATCTTCAAGCAACAATTAGATTGTAGCATAAGGATTGATATAACCCTAGACAAATCAAATTATTGCAAAATAATTACATTTTAAAGTCAGCAGTCCGACTCCTGCTTCTTGTTGAATCTTGGCAGGGGTAATAGAAACTGGAGATGGGAAAAACAAGTCAATTCATCCACAGATCTGGCAGAGCCAGAATGTGCTTACAGTATGATTATAGAATCACCGAATCGTTAAGGTTTGAAAAGACCTTTAAGATCATCAAGTCCAACCATCAACCCACCACCACCATGCCACGAAGCAATGTCCCGAAGTGCCACGTGCACACATTTTTTGAACACCTCCAGTGATGGTGACTCCACCCCCTCCCTGGGCAGCCTGTGCCAATGCCTGACCACCCTCTCAGTGAAGAAATTTTTCCTAATATGCAATCTAAACCTCCTCTGGGACAACTTGAGGCCATTTCCTTTCGTTCTATCACTAGTTACTTGGGAGAAGAGAATGTCGCCACAGCCCCCTCTCAGATAGTTGTAGAGAGCGATAAGGT
>NW_010529385.1:0-2615 GCF_000687285.1 Phaethon lepturus | reverse complement strand
TCTCGCTGGAGCTGGCCAGACGGCTGGTCTGACACCACGAGGCCTCCCTGAAAAGAGAGATTGTTTCTCAAAAATAAATATTAAATAACTCTAAAATTTCAAATAATTCAGAGCTCTGCTATTTTCCGTGCATTATGAAAATAAAATTGAGGGGAAAAGGTATGTAATACGTTTCCTATTTCCTGTTTCTGCAGCCCTGCATGTGCCCCGGGGGATCAGCACAAGTGGAATTATCTATCCTCTGGCTGGGAGCGTTCGTTTCGGGCCAAAAACACCAAAAAAGTATGAACTAATCCCTACACAGAGCTAGGGGAGTGTGGGATCGCAGGCCAAATGCTGAAAAATGAGGCAATTTTCCCCATTTCAAGAAGTGACTAAAATCCCTCTGCTGTTTTCAGCACAAGCGCATTCTGTTCCACCCCAAACCACTTCAAGAGCCGGATCGCCTCTCCCGAGAGCAGACGGCGAAGAGAAACCAGCGCACAATGCAAATACTGTCTCTCCCACCAGAGTCACTGGATGGAGAAGGGGGCACTTCTCAGATATTGTCTCGTTTTCCCTGTGATGCTTGGAGCAGCTGGAAGAGTGGCATTACACAAATTAGAAAGCGTGGAGTACGAGAGCAAGATCTTCTGGAAACTGATAGACTCATCACTGAAAGTGGGATTAGCACAGCACAAAAACACCCCCTTCCTCGGGGGGGAGGACGCCCTGGAGGCACAGAGCCTGACCCTTCCCGAGTGCCACAAGCAGGATCCAGCTGGATCGGGAGCAGGAAGGACGTCCCCGCCTGTGTGAGCGGGTTGACTTGGCGGGGATGCCCGTGAGAGGCTACGGCCGGGCTGGGCGGCCCAGCGGGGTCCCAGCAGCCCCACGCTCCTACAGCCCGTGCTGCGGAGGTTTCGCCCAGGCAGCTCCGATCAGAGCACAGCAGGATCGGGCACGTCTGCGGAACGCCCCGGCACAGGACGGCAACAGCCAGCTCTCCCGGCCACTGCGCCTGCAGCGGGCGGCAGAGCAGGACTGGCGGCTGCTGGAGCAGGGCGGGCTGGGGGGAAGGCAGAAATCACCTAACCTTCAAGAAAATACCCGCCAGCCAAAGGCAGGAGCCTGCACGAGATGCAAAAATTGCAGGAATGTGATGCTCCGCTTGCGTAACTTTAAAAAAGTCGAGAAACACAGAAGTCGATACTCACACGTGGTACCCAGCAGCAGCTCGCAAACGTCGTGCAATGAGTATTTTAACAGTTTGTTCTAGATAGTTAAGAGTAAATCCAAGCCTTTGGCACGTGCGTTTGCAGCTACTAAATAACACACTTGTGCGTGCTGTGTGTACGTGCTTGCTCTAATCATATCCACAGCCAGGCTGGCCGCATATCCAGCAGATCTTTCACTCTCAAATGCATCTTTCAGATTTCCAAAGACTAGGAAAAGCATAGAAGGATGTGCATGTTAATACGCGATTTTCTGCCTGTCCCAGTTTACCGAACTGCACATTTAAGCAGAAAATTTTATCTTTTCTTTAAATTTTATGAGCACCTTATCCCATATTTCCTTCATTTAATGGTGCAACTTCAATATCTCATCAGCAAAGGTGCTGCTTGTACCTTGCTTTAAAATTTAAAAACCACCAAACTTTACAAGAAGCCGCCCAAGTTTCTTAGCATGAAAATTTTCAGAGCCATCATCAGGCTTACAGTTCTCAGATTTTGTTTTTATCATTCTTACTGATACCTTTTAATAGAGCTTTACGGTATGGAGAGGTGGTTAGAGAAACAGACTCTTGGTTTGCTGACTGTTGTAACGAAGCACGCACCTCTCGACTTTGCTGCACGGGCTGTTTCTCCCTGACCTCGGACTCGGGCTCCTGCCCCGCCGGAGCACCAGACACCAGCCCCACCTGCCCACCCTGCCCGAATGCACCTCCGACCTCTCGGCACCAGAGCGGAACCCGCACCTCCACCCACACTGTCACTGCGATTGCAGAGCTCAGGAAGCTGTATTAGGCAATACCAAAAAAAAAAAAAAAGAAAAGAGAGAAATCATGGAAATGTCGAGCATGCTCAGAGTTACCCCCTCCCCAGCCCCTTTTGCCCAGTCTTCCATTTTATTATCCCCTTTTTTCCTTCAGTTTATTCTTCCCTTATTCTTCTTCTTACTTGGCTTGGAGAAAAGCTAGGTTCAGGCCAAGTTTCAAGGCTTTTCAGACTCCAGACTTTTTTCTGTAGTCCTGTCTGAAGAAGGGGAAAAAGAAGTAGCTAAAGATTTTCCAGTGGGAATAGAGTATTTTCTCTTCTCCCATAACTCAGACACAGCCAAAGGAATTTTTCTCAAGCTTGAAAACAATTCACCTTCAGGCAAACAACAAGCATGGAAAATTTAAGCCCAGCAGGTGAATGTTTGGGAAAATTTTTAGCCTATAGAAATTCTCATGTAACCTTAACTATAGGGGTCGCTATATGGCACTTAACCATTATGCAGCACCCTCCTCCACGCTGCCGGCTGTCGTCAGCTTTCCCAAAGAGGGATACAAGTATTGGCATGAGAAAATATGATCTTGAACAAAACATGCACCCGACCCCTTGAAAGCACTGCGCACTGCCTGAGCCTCTTCG
>NW_010529384.1:1232-17767 GCF_000687285.1 Phaethon lepturus | reverse complement strand
AACCTAGTGATTCTGTGATTCTGTAAATGTAATCTGTCAGCGTGATTTCATATCTGTTTTAAATTTTTGTCAACAGCTGCAGATAATATACTCATTTGGAAAAGAGATAATCATTTAATTAATTTTGCTTTTCAGATTTTATGTCTTTTTACATCAAATGTATCTGTGAGAATCTGAAACAGAATGCAGCAATACAAAATGCAGAGGACTTTTACTGTAAAATTGGAATTTCAAGTCATGGTTTAAATGAGGAATTGGTGCTGACTCCACAAGTTTCTGTGGAGTGCTCCATTAGGGACAGCCATTTAAAAAAAAATTCCCCCAGTCCAGTTCATTTAAGACAGACTCAGTGCCAGACTGGCTGTCCTGGAGCAAATGAAAAGCTGAGAAAACAGTAGTTAAGCAAGGCAGGAAGATAGATTAGATGATTTATTGAGCTTTCTCCAGCTCTCTTTGGATCCCTTCCTCATACAAGAGCAGGGTTTATTGTCTTCAGGCCTGCAGCTTCACGTTTTTCATCCTGCCAGGGTTACTCCCTCTGAACAGGGAGTTGCAGTGCTTGGCACAGCCAAGCCCTAACGTTTGTTGGGCAAATGCAAACCATTTGCAGGACGGTGGTAATCCCTGCCTTCAGCAGGGTAACGGCAGCTTCTTTGCAGCTTCTTATCAAGGTGTTGACTGTCCATGTCCTCCTTATCTTTCTTAACAAAGGTGACTTTGGCTTCCAGTGGAGACACTTCTGAGGTAGAGTCTCAGTTCTACACAGCACCTCTTTTATATGCAGGACAGAAAGGGACTTTACATGCCTCTTGCAGGTTGGCTTCCAGCATCAGAGGAAGGAGATTACAGTATTTTGGCTGGAGTGCTCAGCTTCAAGACTTCACTTCGTTCTTCACAACTTGGAGGGATATGAAGCCAGTAGGAAAAGTGCTTTGTGCTACAGGGATCGTAGCTGGATTCCTAGCTTTCTTCTGGAAAGACCCTTTTAACCCAGGTAGGCTCACCAGGGTGGTCATTCCAAACTGGAATATAAGTCACGTAAGAGGAGAGGTTGAATTTCCAAACTCTGACTGTTGGTCTCGTTCCTGCCCATAGTCTTACCAGAGTTGGTAGCCCCAAAGCAATGCTTCATCCCCAGAAACAGAGAGAAGCTTGAAACAAAGAGGAAGACAAAATGGTCTAACAGCACTTACAAGGGATCCTGTTGTCTACGTGGGGAAAAATGATACGTACTTTGCCACTGCCTTTCTCTTTTTTTTGTTTTGATTGCAAACTCCTTGGGGTCAAGAACCATCTCTATAGATGTGCAGTGTCCAGCACAAGAGGGCTGACATGTCTTCAAACTGATGGTAACGAATAAATGATATGCAGAAGGCAGGAGGTGCAGAGCCTGGTTTATATTGTACAGCTTTTTATAATGTGAAAACCAACTTCATCCTTGAAAGATACTGGTCTAGGGATGCAGGCAAAAGGCATGTTACACAGCTAGCTTGCATAACCATATAATTATTCCCTGGCAGTGATAGCCTAGGCATAATGTCCACAACACACACTCAGTAATAAAACAACGCACCTCTTGGGCAGTTGGGCCTGGGGGTTGTTCCACAGCAACTGGGCCATGCTGGTTGCATGCTTTTATCCAGTATCCAGTTCCAATTCCATGGAAGAATGCTGAGCTGGGGAGGATGGATGGGAATGGTGAAGCAAGGCGTGGCTGTTTGGTTTCTAGCATGCCAGTGAAGTGGGTCAGACTGAGCCTCCTGGTCCATGACTAAGTATGAACCTGGGTGTTGTCAGGATGGAGGAGGGAACTGGTTGTTACGTGTTAGTGGAACATGGGCCAAGCTGACTGCCATGTGCTGGAGCTTGCTGAGCTAGCCAAGCTTTCCTGTGACCCAGGCCAAAACAGATCAATATGGCTGGATACTTGATATGAGGTGGCTGATGACTAATCCTTTTGTTGTAGGCACCTGTCAGAAGGGAAAAATAACTAATTCTTCAGAGAGTAGGTGATTTTTTATTATTTTCAGTCTAACAAGAATTGGAGGGTATTGTTAATCTGGCTTCTTCAGGTCAGTCATGCCTCTTCTAGTTTTGGAACAGCATCAAGACTTTTGAGCGTTTACACACACCTTTCTACTTCAGAGCTCTGCCAATAGTTAAGGCCATTTCCTCTGCTGCTTCATTCACTTAATTCTATATCTTTTATTCTCTTTCCCATAAATAAGAGAGCTTGTCTGGTGCCCGTGTTCTCCTGACTGGAGCCAGTGCTGGGATTGGAGAGCAGATGGCATATCATTATGCCAGATTTGGTGCTGAAATTGTTTTGACTGCTAGAAGGGAAGCTGTGCTGCAGAAGGTAAGAACTTCCTTGTATGAGGGAAGACATAGAAGATTTGGACTTTTACCAAAACAACAACAACAAATTAGTTGTCAGCATGATAAATTTTCCTTCGGAACTGTTGAGCAAAACCAGCTTAGTTAGTTCTAAATTCTTCCCACTTACATAGAAAGATGGAACATGCCCATGACATGTTTTGAGCCTGATTTGCTGGCAGAGTCACAGAATCACAGAATGGTAGGGGTTGGAAGGGACCTCTGAAGATCACCTGAGACCATCTGGTCCAACCCCCCTGCCAAGGCAGGATCACCTAGGGCAGGTTGCACAGGAACGCATCCAGTCAGGTTTTGAAGATCTCCAGAGAAGGAGACTCCACAACCTCTCTGGGAAGCCTGTTCCAGTGCTCCGTCACCCTCACAGTAAAGAATTTTTTCTCATGTTGAGGCAGAACTTCCTGTGCTGCAGTTTGTGCCCATGGCCCCTCGACCTGTCACGGGGCACTGCTGAAAAGAGACTGGTTCCATCCTCCTGACAGCCACCCTTCAGATATTTATAGACATTTATAAGGTCCCCTCTCAGCCTTCTCTTCTCCAGATTAAACAGCCCCAGGTCTCTCAGCCTTTCCTCATATGAGAGATGTTCCAGTCCCTTAATCATCCTCGTAGCGCTCCATTGGACTCTCTCCAAAAGTTCCCTGTCTCTCTTGAACTGGGGAGCCCAGAACTGGATATGTGAGGATACCCTCTCTCGCCCTGCTGGTCCCACTCTTCTTAATGCACCCCAGGATACCATTGGCCCTCTTGGCCACCAGGGCACACTGCTGTCCCATGGATAACTTATTGTCTACCAGGACTCCAGGGTCCTTCTCCATGGAGCTGCTTTCCAGCAGGTCAGCCCCCAACCTGTACTGGTGCATGGAGTTGTTCCTCCCCAGGTGCAGAACTGTACACTTGTCCTTGTTAAATTTCATGAGGTTCCCCCCGCCCAACTCTCCAGTCTGTCCAGATCCCGTTGAACGGCAGCACAGCCTCCTGGTGTATCAGCCACTCCTCCCAGTTTTGTATCATCAGCAAACTTGCTGAGGGTACATTCCAACCCTTCATCTAGGTCATTGATGAAGATGTTGAACAAAACCGGACCCAGTACTGATCCCTGGGGAACACCATTAGCTACAGGCCTCCAAGCGGACTCTGCACCACTGACCACAACCCTTTGAGCTCTGTTGCTTAGCCAGTTCTCGATGCATCTCACAGTCCACTTATCCAACCCATACTTCCTGTTTCGGGAGGCAGTGTCAAAAGCCTTACTGAAGTCAAGGTAAACCACATCCACTGCTCTCCCTTCATCTACCCAGCTAGTCACTCCATCATCCCTGTGCAATTCTTCGCTGTAACTGATCTCCTGGATGGGCTACTTTGTGTTGCCATACACCAGTGCCTGCTGCAGTATGCCCGGTTTTTCTTACCAGAAGGCAGTAACACTGCATGCTGGGGAGGTGTAACCCAGAAGGGAGCTGGGCCTGTACAGGAGGATGGATATACACTGCCTGAACATTTACATGAGGAAAAGGTATGAAGCTGCATCAGGGGAAGTTCAGATCAGACATTAGGGAGAAGTGGTTACAGTACCAAGCCTGTCAGAGTTCAAGGAGCATCCAGATGATGCTTTTAGTCGTACGGTTTAGTTTTAGGTAGTCCTGCAAGGAGCAGGAAGTTGGACTGTATGATCCTTATGGGTCCCTTCCAACTTAAGTTATTCTATGAACTACAATTCCTGTGCAATATTGTGCAGCTTTTCAGAGTCCAAACAGTTCTATTTGTAGCTGTTTTGTTAAAGACTCAAACCTTTTTGTAGGTTAAATAATTTTTTATCGGCTCAAATAGATGAGGCTCCTTTATCTGTAGTTTATAAAATGGGACAATATTTAGAGAAGGTATCTCTTAAACTGTGGGGCTAGGTGACTGGCAAGGAAAGTTATTCACTGTGAAATGGCACAAAAGAAGAGTTGGGGACAGTGAGCATAAGAATAGTTCCTAATGCCTGGAAGGTGTTATTTCAGCAAATAGCTAAACTGCGTATCATTACTGGGCACCTTCACATACTCAACATAGCAAAGGAACTATGAAAGATGACTACTGCCTTGCCAGGTATTTTGGAACAAAAAGAATTTAATGTAAAGCATAACCCTTATTCCAGAAGAGTTCTCCTGAAGAAGACTGGTGTTTTTGGGTGAATCTTAATCCTTTTCCAGGGTAGATTGAATCTGCATCCTGCTAAGAGTTACCTCTATTTCTCTGGTTAATCAAAGTCTGGATGCAAAATAAGCAATCCATGGGCTCAATAGCGGTAGATTTGCAATTAAAGTGCACCTCTGTCCAGAATTGACTCTCACTGATGGTGGTACGGGGGGAAAAAACAGTGCCTTACAGTGCCTTTATTTCTATTCTTTTCCCCCCACTCCATATTGTTTAATCTTTGGGTGTGTTCTTTTTTGAGGTGGTGGAGAAATGCCTGACACTTGGAGCAAAGAAAATATTTTATGTCCCTGCAGATATGTCTTCCCCTTCTGAGCCTGAAAAGGTGGTTCAGTTTACTGTCCAAAAGCTGGGTAAGCAGAAGGAAAATGACAGAATCTGAGGAGAGAGAACAAACTCTGCTTCTCACTCCAGTTTATATCATGTTTCTTTTTTCAAGAAAGGTTTAGATCACACCTGGCCTGGTCACCCTTCAGAGATTATGGTTCTCAAGCTATGTCATACTTCATACTGGCATGCAAGTTTTATGCAACTGATCAGAGATAAGCCTGATGGCACAGATCTTATCTTGGCTCCTTTCTGATAACCCTGGAGTTGAGATACAGGTTTCTGTAATTTACCTGAGTACAGAAGGCTGTGAAAGGAGAAGTATCTTTGACTTTTCAGATTTTTGCTGCTTGTCTAGTCAGAAGCAGGTGAGCTGAGCAAGGAGAAGGGGTTCTGATTCTGATCTCAATTCTGTCTTCATCTTGGGCATTTCTTTGGCTTTCAGGTATATAGACAATTCTCATTCCAGTAGGAGCTTCCTGCTACAGTTTTCCCATGTTCGCTGAGAGGGATGTTTAGGATGGGAGGGTGTGGGGTTTGTAAATACCAATCTGGATGTGGCCATCTTTTTAGCTGCCTTTCATGGGGAGGGTATGTCTTTTGCTAGAGGAGAAAAGTATGCAGAAAGTACTTGCTTGCAGTACTTCACTAAAACCGCACTCCACAGCAACAGTTGCAGTACCTCACCTATCGCAGAGTAACATGTGCACATGCATTTGCCAGATGTGAGCAGCTACCAGCTGCACGCACTCAACCCTGAACATAGTGCCTTGTGTTGAGAGAGACAGAAACTGGGGGGTCTGAAAGCAGTAACCTGTCCCTGTATAGAAGGGGAAGGTGGTCTTATTTAACCAGAACTGATTCACACTACTCCCACTCATTCTTTAGTACTCACAAGCAACAAGATGTGTATGACTGAGTACCTTGGCCAAGCTTACTTGTGGTGATACAAAGGACGAGGGATGCCCACTATTGAGTCCCCATTGTGTCTTCTGGGTTCTTGGTTGGTGACCGTGTGCTGCTTTTTGATTGTCTTTTGTGCCCTGTAGAGTTCAGTGATTATGATCTTTTGCCTCTCCTTCTTGTCTTATTGGGGTCAGATTGTCATTAGGGAGAATTTTCTGTTATACTCACTATCCTTTTCTGCATTATTTGAGTGTCTTAATTACTTCATTATACTCTTGGTTTTCCTGATGTGGCTGTCTTAAGAAACTGTGTGTAAGTAAGTGTGCTGTGATCTGGATGACCTGCCAGTCCAGCAGCCATCGATTCATACTTTTCTTTCAAGCCTTCTGCTGTTTCTGCAGATGTTTTTGCATATATACATTCACATACCAATCGTAATTTTTCTGTTACAAATTTGTATACTTATAACTTTGAAAATAGAAACCAACAGAACTAAGTTCGAAGTCTGCATTGCCCTGAAACATCATTTTGGAGAGCTGCAGGCAAAGAACAGCTTTTCTTCCAATTCTATCCTTGAGGAGCCGGCAAAGCTGCTCCCAGATGAACATATTTCATGTATCTTCATGGTAAAGCACTTTCTAGCCTTCTGAGGGAGACTCTGGTTGGTTCAGCCCTCCTGAGTTCCTTGGTGATTGGTTAGGGGCTGGCTCCTTTGTTTGACTACTTTTTCTCCTATCCACAGGGGGACTGGATTACCTGGTGTTGAACCACATTGGTGTGACCCGTTTCCAGATGTGGGCTGGAGATGTGGAGTATACCCGCTGGCTCATGCAGGTGAGGTTTCCCAGCAGGAAGAGCTCACCTGGAACTGGGTGAGTCTGGCTTCTCCTGGGGCAGCTTTGGGAAGCTCTAAGGCAATGGTTGAGAACAAACCTTTTATTTCATTCATTTTATTTCATTCGTGTTTCAAGTCAAATGGTTTGAAGGCTTTGTTATTGGACAGGTATTTTGCTCAGTTGTTGTATATGTGTGCAGAGGAATGTCTGGGAAGAACTTCTCTCCTTCCTTCTGTCCTTCTTATCTGCCATTAGGCCAGAACTATTGGGGATTGATGGGAAGTTACAGGCAGTTGTTGAACTTAATGTGTAGTTTAGGAAGGCCAATAGGTGAGGAGCCAGCACTTGCTACTAATCTATAGCACGTGCATATGTCATTGCAGAACACAATAAGTTTGTATGAAATAGTGTTTGCCATTTGAATCTCTGCTCACAGATTCAGAGTTTTCTTATAGAATCACCGTGGTACCAGGTTTTTGGACCATGGACATGAAGAGCTGTTTTCTTGATTCAGTCTTCTTAGGTCAGGTGGGTCATACTAGTTCCATTTCATGTTGGAAGGAGCCTGTTTGATGGAGAGTAGGGAACTTGGGATCACAGGTAAGAAATTTCTTACAAGTTAGAGGGCAGTCAAGCTTAGAAGAAATGCTGAATATTATGCTTCATTGTAGTCTGAGCTCAGTCAAGAGGAACTTAAAAGGGGAGCAAATTGAGACACTACTGGTGTCCTTGTTGTTGGATAGGGATTGCAGAGTAAAGAATGGTGTATAGAGAAATCAGCGACAGCTAATTGTCTCTTGTCAGGAAATCTGTGTGTTAAAGCCCAGGAAGAACTTTTGCTCTGGCTCTTCTCCATTGCTTTTTCTGGAACCTGAAAGACTCATGGATGCAATGTTTGTACCCATCCTCACACAGCTGACTCTTTTTGCTTGATGTTTGAAAAAGCAAATCCAAGCCTTGTTCCTTTCCATTTCTGACCACTGTATTGGCTTTCTGGCTCATGCTGCCCTACCCTCCAAACCCTCTTGCTTCTTCCATGTCTACTTTTATCATTCCAGGTGAATTTCTTCAGCTATGTGGCACTTGCAACAGCAGCTCTTCCCACTCTGGAGAAGAATAAAGGCTCTCTTGTGGTTGTTTCTTCCCTCATAGGTTAGTGTCATTAACTGGCGTAACTGCTGGCCTTGTGGAAACAATGGTTCCCAGCACATCATGTTTGTGTCCTTCAACCCCTCAACACATTTTCAAGCTGTGCATTTTATAGCAGCAAGCAGGATGTTGGCTGGCTGGCCACCTTCTTTTCTGGAAGACCTTCTCTGTGTTGTACCATTTTGCATTCCCTTGGAACTTCGCTCTTCGCTCACCACGTACGCAGAGCTGCTGTTTGGCTCCTGTCCCTCACAGCCAGGCCCATCTCTCCTGCATTTCTGACCATCTTGCCACTCTAAGGCCTTCTGGCTTTGGCCAGCCTGAACAGCAGGCTGCTGAGTAGCTGCACCTACCGTATGGGATGAAAAGGCAGGAGAAGGTCTTCAGTCTGTGCTCAAGGAAGCTGCATCGCCATACACAAGTTCAGACTACAGCTCATCCATGCCTTGGTGTGGTGTCAGGGAAGTGTCATGGCCGGATGCACCAGCATGTGACCCAGGCCATGAGTGTTTGCAGGGGGTGCAGGTAGACCATGACACTGGACTTTTTAGCCCAGCATGTGACCTGGTTACTGTGTAAGTTAAACAAAATTTCCTCCCTTTATCCACATATGTGGAGGCTCTTGTGCTGGGATGTGCTCACATGTGTGTGTGACTAGAAATAGAGGGAAACTCACCTGAACAGAACATGGGTTGATGCAGGATGGCAAAGCCTCTGTCTTTGCCCAGATTCCCTCTCCATAGCACCATCTTCCTTACAGCCGCTTTCCTGGCATTTTCCATTCTCTCTTTTTCCTTTCCAGGGAAAATACCCACTCCCTTCACCACTTCTTATTCTGCCACCAAGTTTGCACTGGATGGATTCTTCAGCTCGCTGCGCCATGAACTTATTATGCAGAAGAGAAACGTCTCTATCACACTGTGCATCCTGGGCCTGATTGATACTGATGCAGCATTAGAGAATATCAGGTGTGTATTTAGAGGCGGATGTAGGGGTCTGGGAGGGAATGTGTCTGCAGGAACATGTCTCTTCTTGAAAGCATGCAAAAAATGCACAACAACTGTGTTTAAAATGCTGTACACATCTGTTTGGATGTGCAAGAAAACTAATGGGAAGAGTGCATCTGCTTGGGTACATCATGGGGGTTGTGCATGCCCACCTCAGCATGGAACATGAGCATGCAGAACTCTGTGGTAGTCAGTCTGCACAGTTAAAACCACACCAAAGATTGACTGGCTTTGAGTGATCCTCTGAATGTTTCCTTCTAGGGGCAAAGTGCACCTAACTGCTTCTCCTGCTCCTGAAGCTGCGCTGGCCATCATCTCGGGGGGTGCCATGCGGATGCAGGAGGTTTTCTACCCATGGTGGCTGCAGTACACATGCTGCCTCTGGGTTTTGTTCCCCTATAACCGGGACCAGGTTTTACAGAGTTACTATAACTATAGCAGTCCTTAAGGGATACTCAGTCTCCTCTCCCATGCTACATCCCTTCTAATCACATTCCCCCCGTGCCACTAAACATTCCATTCAACTATTGGTGTCAAGCAGGAGCAGGGCAGCAGTGGTGGCAAAGTAACCTTAGCTCTTTTCGTAAGACTTTTCTTGGGCTCCCTCTCATCTGCTTCAGCCACAGTTGAGGTATTTCTACCTGTTAGTCAGAGATCATTCCCACTGTCAGCTCTGTCTTAGCCCTCCACCCATCTCCCCTCCTTCAGCCTCACCTGTCTGCTTTTACTGCCTCCAGTCTTGTCTCGGCTCCAGCTATAATCTCTGTCTGTACAGGATGTCCTGGAATTCCTGGGACATCCTTCTCCACTGCTTCATTGTTTTGTGGATTCTGTGAACCTTCTTGCTTCCTGTAAATAAAATTTTAATCTCTATTTTAATTAAACTATTTTTTTTACGTGTTGGTATTGCATGTGGATTGCTTGCTCTGTGAAAGGCTGGTGACCTGGCTGCTGTGAGCACAGGCCTGTTGGTAGACTTTTGCTGACTGCATGGGACCTGTTAAATCAGCTTTTCCTTGCTGTAAATGCCAAGATGGGTTGATGATTCCTGTACTGAACTGGAGAAAGAATGTTGAGGGAATTCTTCCCTGACACATTATTCCTATGGATATGTGTCATGGGTTGTAAGTTCTAGCACCTAAAAAAAAGGAGTCTCTGCTTGAATTCTCCTGGGCTGGGGATGGAAAAAAGATCCTATGTATGTGGGCTCCTTGGTGTCTGAGGGAATGGTTATTTTATGTTGCTCTTGTCCACAATGCATGAATCCTGAAGGAATTTTAAGTAGCTTTGAAAGCTGAACATTTTCTAGAACCTGGTTAACAGGTTTGCAATTTATTGGAACAGCCAGCTATTGCTTAAAAAACAGGCTTGTCTAGGGAACATAGAACTAAAATGGAGTGTGCAGAGCCTTGCCAATCACAATCTTTCTTCAATCATAGCTGGTCTTCTCCAAGAAGAGAAAAGCAGCAGGTTGAGGGGTACATTCTAGCTGGTGAGAGGCAGCTTCCTGTGGAAGGGCCACTGCATGCCCCTCTCCTTCTTTGCTCTGTTGACAGCTTGGTGCTAGACTAAGTAAGTGCACTCTTGTTCTGAGCTAAATATAAAAACTGGTGTGCCTGCAAGAGCTGTCACTGCAGCTTGAGTTCTTTTTCGTGTTACTGGGAATGGTATGTGCCACTTCCAGTCACAAGTATATTTTATTCACATCACAGAAACAGGCACCAGCAGAGTGTTCTCCTTCCTCTCTCCTTGTCATTGACTGGATTTTGACATAACAAAGCTTTCTACAGAGCTGTCTGGAAGTAAGAACTTACTGCAGCTCACAAACTCTGGAATCTGAACTCACGCCTTTTAAAACACACAACTGCATGTTTCTCATCACAGCTTGCTATATACACCTTGGCTCAGTCACTGCAGAATTGTGTTGCTGCAGGGGCAAGGAGGCATCAACAATTGAGGTACCCCTGTATTTCATTCTCTGCTCATATTCTGCTTTTCTCCACACCATTAAATAGGGGTTTCAAAGCAGAAGAAAAGTCCCAGGGAAACTGGTGCTTTTATAGAAGGGGTTAGAAGACTGAACCATGGGCATGGCCAAACGCAGTTGGTTCTCTACCACCCTCAAGCATGTTCCTCACCTTCAGGGCTCATGGCCAAACACAGTTGGTTCTCTACCACCCTCAAGCATGTTCCTCACCTTCAGGGCAGAGATGAGGAGTCTGTGCATTTGCTTTCCCTTTTCCTGGTTCTGTGCATCACACCAGATGGGCTGGGCTCTGGCATCAAGGTGCTGTTGAGAGAACCAGTTTTGTTCTCTCAGGTGTGAGCAGGGTACAACACAGGAGTTCTTAGAAGATGTCTGGTATCTGCACACAAGAGCTGTGACTGGTTTGTGTTTAGCTCTGCTGGAGCTTGGCTGCTGAACTCATTCGTTGCAACTGTGCTAATACAGCAAACGTGCCTTTTGGGGATCATACGCTGAAGACTGGAATAAAAATCCAGGCAGCCACCTTAGAGACACAGGGACACTGCATGGTGTTCAGAGTAAGGCAGAGTTGTTTTCTATAGGGCTCAGGCTTTGTCATCCATCCCCTGGTGAAATGCTTTTTAACTGACTGCACAGATGGTTTGCTGAATGGAAACAGACTTACCTCAGGCCTTTGCTGATAGACTTCAAGTGTAACCATTCTCTAAAAGCAGGTGCAACTAATACAATAAGTAAAACTCCAGCTACTTAGCAAGTAAAACTTTTATTAAATAAATTTAAGATTTTTTTTTTATCAGGAATTTGACATTGACGAAGCTTGTATCACACCTGTAACATTTTACAGTCACATCAGTAACTGTGATGGAAGAAACTGTAAATGCTTGTTTTAAACCAGCTTGACTTAGAATTTCCAAAGTCCTTTTTTTCCCATTTTGCATTTGTTGGCCTTTTTTTTGTTTGTTTGTTCAAAATTAGATTAAGTTCAAACTTCATGAAATTACTGGTAGCAGAAATAAAGTACATTATACAAATCACATACATAATAGATGTTAAGTATAAAAATGGTATTTACAATAAGTAAACATGGACTATAGAAACACACAGACTCGCACAGCTTCATCCATCTCTCACAAACTCTCAGCATCAGATACAGAAGGGTGGTTGAGGAGATGGGAAGGTACTTAAAAGAACTGTGCCACAAACATCTGAACAAAGGGAAACTGGAGGATGGGAATTGGCCAAGATTCTCTGAAGTTCCCATATCTCGCTTCAGTATCAATGGCATCAACCTTTCTCCACTGTTCATGTTTGAACGCAGACACACACACACGTGAATGCTCTTGGTACCTTATCAAACTCTGGAATATTGAAACTAATCATTCAGAAGGTTTGTGGGGTTGGTTGGTTTGTTTTTCTTTCGTTTCCTTATTTTGGTAGAAAGAGAGATGGGAGATGCCTTATCAGTATGACATCTCCCCCACCCCCAGGGGATCTTTGTTAAATCAAGCTCTGAACTATGTTCTGTGCTTATAGGTATGTGTATGTAGCTGTTATCTATATATGCTGCATGATGTATAATCTGTCCCTTGGAGGGCATGGTGGGGAAAAAATAGAATGATAACCCTCTTTCATCATACGATCCTTGTGTCTGCTTGGGAAAGCTTTGCAGAGGGTGTAAGAGGTGAGTCCTCTTGCTAAATTCATACGGAGAAAATGTCCCGTTTTGTCTGGGAATCAGAACTGCCCATTAACCAGCATTAGGTTAATTCTGACATGGGGAGGCAATCTGTGGCCCCTTGAAGGCTTCTGTCATTCTGTTTTGGAGATTGCATCTGCTCACACTGTCTCATCTTCTCTTGCCTTGATCAAGAAAATGTTCTGTTACTGTGGAGAGCTATGAAACACAGATCTGTGCGACGTGTGGGGAGGCAGTACAGTTCCTGTAGGTAGAGAGACTGGTTTCCTGTGCTTTCAGCCTAATTCAGGGGTGCTCAGGATGGATAGGCTTTGGCACCCAATTCCAGGAGCTTTGTCTGCAGAAGCCTTTGGAAAGGTAAGACTGAGAGCTCTTGAGATCCTTAACCAGGCTGGTGCTAAGGTTGCTGGACGAGTGACTCGAGCTGAGCAGCTGGCTGTGCCCTAATCCTGGAGGTATGTAGTTCTCTTTCTCCTTGCTTCTTGCTAATGTTGAGTAGAGAGATGTACTCTCTCTCTCCCTCTCTCTTGCTCTCTGTCCATCCAAACATCCTCTCAAAATGTTCAGGCCTATCTGCAGTGCTTGCTGAGAAGACACTGTTGCAAAGGTAAACCCTTAACTTCCAATCCCTCTTGCAAGGAGTCAAGTCTCTGAATGGAAAAGTTTGGTCCTGTGAGCCACTTTAAAAAAAAATAGAGACTGTATATATATATATATTTTTTTTTTCTTTTAATATTTATCTATGAAAGGGATGGGACATGGGGCAGGAGGGAGGGAGGGACAGAGCTAAGTTTCCATACATCACTGCAGTAACCTAGAGACACACCAGTGTGTTTTCTTGGTCCATATACACCAGGCATACCCTAAAAGGAAGAGCTTCAGGTCCCCAGGGGCTGCTGGTTCTCTGGTCCCTTTGCTATGCACCACATTAGCAGCAAATACAAGAGTCCATCGTGGCAAGAATCTTCTTGCTGGGCAGATACTGAGCCTTCTCTTTAATTGCATGTTTTGGGGAAGAGGGCAGAAGGAGGATGGGGTGGGTAGGTGGGGAGAAGAGGAAGGAAAGGGGTGGTGTCAAAAGAGTTGATAAATTTACTGGCCTCTCTGTAAATCAACCTGAAGCAGAAATTCTTCCTCTGGACTTTCCCTTCACCTGAATAGAAAGGGAGGAGGGAGGGAATTGGGAGATTAGGAGGACATCTATGCAAACCTTTGAGTTGCTGTTGCTTAAATGTGGAGGAAGATGACCCCAATGAGAAGGGACCAAGATCAGCCCTCCCTTGCTCCCAGCCTGTTGGCTGGTAGGAGCTAGCCCTTTGACAGGCAGCTCTTCTGTGGCCCTTCAGGATCTCACCTTTTCTCTGCTTTTCTGTGATCCTTGTGAATCATGGGATTGTCCCTTCTTACTCTGGAAAGCATTCTCTGCAGACTAATTTCAGGGCATGTGTAACAATTGAAAGCAAAACTACTGGGTTTTAAAATCTTTTTAGGAAGATGAATGCTTTTTGGGAGCAGTCAGAGAGGAGACGAAGCCTTGCTTAGACCACAGGCAGGTAATCTGAACCCATCTGCTTGTCAGGGCCCTGAGTGTGCTAATGGGCCTTAATGGCCTTGACCAGCCTTACCTGTGGCCTCTGTCCACACTGTCTGCTCATGGGCCCAGGAGTCTCATTACAGCTCAGGCCTGCACCTTCAGTCCTTGTCTATATTGCAAAAGTGTCAGTCTCCATCTGTCCATGGACCTGTCCTGTCCATGGATCTTACTATCTGGACTCCAACCCTTGGATTGTCTTCCCATCTTGATGTCAGATCTGTTTATTATTCTCATTATAGACCTGCCTGGCAATCACTGGTCTATGTCTGACCCTGTTTACCTTCACCAGACCTGATCCTGATCTTGACCTGTGGATTGATTCTCTTGCTTGGCCTTGGGCCTGCCTCATTGCCACAAACTTGCCTGATGATCTAGACTCTTGGTTGAACCTGGCCATCATCTCCAGGCCTGCCTTGGTCGCCTTGCTCAGGGTGCTGGGGCTGGGCCCTGGCAGTCCAGGCCTCTGCCCTGCTAGCTGTGTTACTGCATTCAGCTCCTGGCTTCCCACCCTGCAGGGAGCAGCCAGACCTTGCTGCCCCCTGACACTGGCCAGCACTGTGTAGAAACTGCTGTGATGGTGCCAGCTTTACCTGTGCTGCAGAAGTGACTCCTGCTTGCTCACTGCTGTCAGTAGGGATGGTTAGCATCCTTGGGTCGTTTTAACTGGACCTTCAAGCGTTTCATGCCAATCTGGAAGCCATTCATGGCCTGGATAGCAGTCTGTGCACTGGACGGGTTGTCAAAGCTTACAAAACCTGAAGGACAGGACACAGCCATGGGTAATTACGGCACTGTTGATGCCATGCCCAATGCATGAGTGTCCTCATGATCCATCATGCTTCCCTTGCCTGCTGGTGTCAGCACTCACCAAAACACTTGCTCTGGTTGGTGGCACGATCCATGAACACCTTGGAGGAAATGATATTGCCAAAGGGCAGGAACATCTGCATCAACTCATTGTCTCCAAACTCCTGAGGGAGATGGTAGATGAAGAGATTGCAGCCTTCAGGACCTGCAGACATGGAGGCAATGGGGAGAGACAACACAGAGAGCCCCCAAAGAGAAATGGGCTCAACTCAGAGCACAGCACTGGAGGAGAACCCCAGTACTGCCTCCTCTGTCTTGACCTCCTCTTGCTTGTCTCTTGCAGTCACTGGTCCTCAAAGGGTTCTGAGGGCTCTCTAAGAGCAGCTGGGAGGCAATATGCAGAGCTGGAGTTTCTGGAGAGCAGACTTACTTACACAGTTTGCCCAGTTCCCGTATGGGGTGCTGGACACAATAACTTTGTGAGTGTCTGGGTGCCGTTTTGCTGGAAGGAAATTAGCTGAGGTGACAGCTCCTTGTTCATAGCCCTCCCAGTCCCAAGAGAGCAACAAACACTGCTATATGAAAGCTGCTGCTCTAGCATTCCCTCCCCACAGCTATGCAGTGGTTGCCTTGAGCCCATAAGCCACAGCCCCAATTGGAAATCTGCTGGATTGCCACACATCTGATTTATGGGCTGACCTGGTCTTTGCCCACTCCTTCACATCATCCCTGTGAGCCTGATGAGCACAAGGAGCTGCTCCCTTTCTGACGCCTGCTGTATGAAGCAGGAGCAGACAGAGAATGCCTTTGTCTCCTAATTCTGTCCAGGCCAGTTTTGAAATAATCTGAAAAACAAACTCATGAGGCTAGGAAGGGCGAAGAGAGAGGAGAATGCATTGGAGAGGCTGGTTTGACTGGTACCAGTGTGGTTCTGGCATCAGTAAAGATGGGGAGAAAGCGCTCTGTCCCTCTGCCTGTGTATGGAAAGTCCTGACTCTATGCCCTTTGGTGTCAAAGCTTGGTGTTCTAGTGCTTGCTGTCCCCTTTGTACTTGGCAGCATTGGGCCAGGAATAAGCAGAAAGTTTGCATGACAAGCATCCTCTGAACCCTTCCAGTCCACTCATGGTTGGTTTCATAACCCAGATCCAATATTAAAGATTAGAGTGGACAAAGATTAGTGCTGTCTCCTCTCCATTGGTTCTGTGGTGCAGAAGACGAGCTACACAAATCCCCCCGCCCTGCTGGACACACACATTCCCACCCTGATCCTCCTCACCTTCTCGTTGCTGCTGCTGCAGGATGGGAGGTGGCTGAGGGATACTCTGAGCAATGGGGGTGATGGTGGTGGTTGGATACACAGCTGTATTCCAAGGAGACAGAACAAACTGTTTACCTGAGGATCTGGTCAGCTACGCAAGGGCCTGAGGGAGACAAGGGAAGCTTGTACCTGCATACTGCTGAACTCCTGTGAAGGCTGGGTGCAAAGTCTCCGCTACTGAAGGGCTCTGGGCTGCAGAGGAGAACATAAATCAGAAGCACAAGAAAGGGAATCACTCATGTGTTCTCTCCCTCTCTCTCACCCCAACCCCCATCACCCTGCCAAGTCAGTCTCAGTGCCTGGCCCATAGG
>NW_010529384.1:0-1201 GCF_000687285.1 Phaethon lepturus | reverse complement strand
GTAGGGAATCCAGAAAAGAGGAGCTAATTGCAGTTCCTGAGGCCTCTGGATGTTGAGGTTTTTTTCCTGTTCTCCGTACCGGAATATGGCGCAAGGCCATTGGTGTAAACTGTTTCCAAGGTTGGATGTCCATTTGGGAATGGTACCACTCCAGTGAATCCATTTGAAATGGGTGCCACCAGTCCCGGCATGGCTGCTGTTCCCAGGAGAGGCGGTGAATGTAGCCCTGTAGAGAAAGAAGAGAGGACATCCCATGAGAGCCAACGTCCTGCAAAGCCCATGCTCCCTCCGTCCATCTGCCTGGCCAGACTGCTGCGTATGAAGCTATTATCTCTTCTAGTTGGCACGTGGAGGTGACAGACTAGTGCTGGAGCCTTCACAAAATTAGAGGCAGCACTAGTGAGAAGAGTGTGCGCAGCTTAGTTAGTCCTGGCTGCTGTCAGAGCTTTGGGATGGAACATTTTTAATCCAGGTTTGTACAGCACCTAGCATGACAAAGCCCTGTTCTTGACACGCATTCAAACCCAATACGCATTATATTATTACTGTGGGATTATGATAATGAATAACAGCTGTAGAGTCAGGTGCAATCCTGGGAACCTGGCCCTTCCTTATCAAAGGGAAAAACTGCATCAGAAAGGAACAGCTGTAGGGCAAGAGAATGTGCATTGAACATGTGAGGGTGTCAGGGAGGTTGCAGAAATTTGCGCTCAATTAGGGACTGCTGTTTCTCAGAGGTTGCATTGTTAGAAGAGTGGCCTAATCCAGCTGCTGAGCCTGGAGGGATGTGGGAACTGTTTTACCTGTACAAGCACCATGCTGAGTGCTGAGGCAGGAGTTTCCTTGGTAGTGAAGGACTTGCTGCGTCCTGGCCCACACCAGGCCCTCACCTGACGTTGGTGCAATGGGAGTGGCTGGCAGCCCGTTGAGACTGACGGCACCGATCTGTTGGATGTGGCAAGGGGAAAAGGCGACGCCTGGGCTCAGGTAGCTGCCGTGCGAGGTGGAGAGAACCGTCGTCTGCTGCTGCATCAGCTGCAAGGCAGGACCGCGCGGTCAGGGCCCCATGGTGCCCAGGGCTTTGTGCCACTTAGGGCCTCGCCGCTGCCCAGGGGTCTCAACTCCACTCAGGGCCACGTACGGCTTAGTGACTCGCTCCGCTCGTCCCAGGCCTCGCGCTGCTGGGTGCCTCCCGCCATCA
>NW_010529383.1:0-3464 GCF_000687285.1 Phaethon lepturus | reverse complement strand
AAATCCCATCTTTTAACCCCTCCATATACAGACTCTCTGCCTGAGTTCACTAAATTTGATTCAAGTTCTATTACATGTGTTGATTTTTAAATTATTAATGTATCTGAAATATTTTATAGCATCTTTTTATAGCATCATTTTATATATCAAAATATATCATAGATATATATCATAATTATAATTGTTGGCAGACCTCTGTTGTAATTATGTCATCATGTGAGATTTTTTTACTCTGAGCAGAATGCATTTGGTAAAACTAAAATGTATCACTAGTCTCAATGTGGCAAGGGTCACAGTTATGAATATTTGTAATGTCTATTCCCTGTTTTAGGAAAGGCATTTGGGGCAGAAGTAATTTTGCATAATTTTAGATGTATTTCATGAAGATGTCTATACTGGAGCTAGCTATCTTATGCTTCTCTAGGGAAGAGAAACGGGCACTTTGCATTGCACCCTAAAAGTGTATTTTTCTCTCCATTGACTAAAAGGTGCCCTAGGATGAGGATCTCGGTTGAAGATATCATGTTGGAAATGTCTAGTCTGCAAAGGTATCATATATCTGACCAATTGCAGACTACTGCAATGGGATAAAATCTCTTTGTCATTTTACACTGCCACATCCTACCACAATATCTCTACCACAGTTGAGCCCCTGGTGTAAATTAGTTGCTTTGATGTGCATCTTGTCTGCATTGTCTAGATGTCTGTCCAGTCGATAGAAGCACCTCTTGGACTGGTCTGAGATAGTGCATTCTTTCCCAGAGAATTTGTCCATAAAACTGTAAACTGCAGTTCTCAAAGGAATTGTGGTCCCATCTCTGAACGAATGGTGCTGGTAGAAATCAATTTGCATTGGAAGGTCACGCTGTTGTGCTGGTTGTCCTCTGACTTCAGAGCTGATGAAGCCAAAACTTTGTTGAAGAAGCAAGGGTGCCTTTTGCTACTCTGGGTTTGTTTGTTGACTCCACATTGTGGGGCTTATTTGTTTGACTGTTTTGTTTGTGGTTGTGTTTGTTGTTTTTTTTTAATAACATCACTCTCTTAATTTCTTTCCAGTCTTGGTAGACAAAATGTCTATAGAATAAGTGGCCTACACACCAGAACTTTCCATGAACCATTCAGTCATACTGTTTGAGGCAAAGGTGAATGAAGAGCCAGCAAATGAAGATATGAATGAATCAGTGGAAACTGACTTGGAGCACTCGCAAGTAGAAGAGGAACGACAGTCTGTGATCTGCTATTCAAGGCACAGAAACAGCAACCAAGGGGTACCATCTGGGCAGAAAGAGGAAGGTATGCTAGCTCGATCAGCCAGCACTGAGAGTGATTTCCACAATCACATGGACATGGTGGAAGGGAATGTTATAGCCACAGCAGAGGATGGCTATGATGTAGATATAGTACAGGAAAATGAGGATGAGAGTACATATGCAGTGCAGTACAGGCCTGAGTCTGAGGAGTATGCAGAAAATGCTGAAGCAGAGCACACTGAGGCTGTTCATAATCGAACACTGCCTGATCATGTACATTTCCATTCCATTGAACATGAGGAAGCAATGAATGCAGCGTACTCAGGTTATGTCTACGCTCATCAGCCCCTCCACCAAGGAGAGGATGAGCGGTATGCTGAACCCTATGCTGACTATAGGCAGCAGGAGCATGTGTATGAGGAGATAGGGGATGTGCTGGACCTTGATGTTAGGGAGGGACTTCACCTCTATGAGTGGGAAAGGGAGGAAGCTGACAACTATCGCAAGGAAGCTCTTGGTGCCCGCCTTCACCATTATGATGAACGATCTGATGGAGAGTCGGACAGCCCTGAGAAAGAGGCAGAGTTTGCTCCATATCCAAGAATGAACAGCTATGAACAAGAGGAAGATATTGATCAGATTGTGGCAGAGGTGAAACAGAGTATGAGCTCTCAGAGCTTGGGCAAGGCTGCTGAAGACATGCTAGAGGCAGAGCAGAGCTTAGAGCATGCACATACTCTCCCTGGCAGGGGACACAAAAGCAATGGTCAACTGTCAGCTGGCTCTAGGGCCACAGCCAACTCAGGAGAGTCAGTACAGAGGTGCAGAAAGGAAAAAAGGGATGCAATATCACTGGCCATCAAAGATATTAAAGAAGCTATTGAGGAAGTGAAGACAAGGACTGTTCGTTCTCCTTATACCCCTGATGAACCAAAAGAACCTATTTGGGTGATGAGGCAGGACATTAGCCCAACCAGGGACTGTGATGATCAGAGGCCACTAGATGGACATGTAAGTATACAGAGCTATAGGCTCACATGTTACAATTAAAGGAACAGGGACCATATAATACACATTACAGTGAAATTGAGAGGGTGTGACTCATTTTATTCCTCAGTAAAGTATGTAATGCTGTATCTATTTGTTGTGGTTTAACCCCAGCCGGCAACTAAGCACCACACAGCCGCTTGCTCACTCCCCCCTGGTGGGATGGAAGGGAGAATCAGAAGGGTAAAAGGGAGAAAACGCATGGGTTGAGATAAAGACAGTTTAATAGGTAAAGCAAAAGCTGCACATGCAAGCAAAGCAAAACAAGGAATTCATTCACTGCTTCCCATCGGCAGGCACGTGTTCAGCCATCTCTAGGGAAGCAGGGCTCCATCATGCGTAATGGTTACTTGGGAAGACAAAACGCCATAACTCCGAACGTCCCCCACTTCCTTCTTCTTCCCCCAGCTTTATATGCTGAACATGACATCATATGGTATGGAATATCCCTTAGGTCAGTTGGGGTCAGCTGTCCCAGCTGTGTCCCCTCCCAACTTCTTGTGCACCCCCAGCTTTCTCGCTGGTGGGGTGGGGTGAGAAGCAGAAAAGGCCTTGACTCTGTGTAAGCACTGCTCAGCAATAACTAAAACATCTCTATATTATCAACAGTTTTCAGCACAAATCCAAAACAGAGCCTCATACTAGCTACTGTGAAGAAAATTAACTTTGTCCCAGCCAAAACCAGCGCACACTTTTAAATTTTTACTCAAAAGGATGCATAAGGCGTATACATATATGTTGTCAGCGCACCAAATTTTCCTTTATGAAACACTGCTGACTTCATTAGAGTTGTACTAGAGATGAACTTGACACAGAAAGCTCTATTGACTTTTTTCTTGAAACAAGTGCTACTACATTTTATTTTCCATCCACTGGACAATTAGAATAACTACCAAATAATTTACCTTACGGTATAGAACCTTGTGTATTCCTGTTAATTCTGGACTTTTCAGTTTTGTTTTCTGTCAAATAATAATGCTAACAGTTTCTATGAAAAACTTGTTAATATTATTCACTATTTCTATATCACAGATGCAGATCTGAAAAGATTCAGGCTCCTTATCTGCTTGCAGTCTCTAGAGATTTGCTATGAATCCTATTATATTATATTATATTATATTTCACTTGAAAAGGAACTACAACGATCATCTAGTCCAACTGCCTGAT
>NW_010529382.1:0-6417 GCF_000687285.1 Phaethon lepturus | reverse complement strand
AAGAGGCACCAGCGCTGGTGCTGTGAAAAGGTGGAGGGACCGGACGGGGCTGCCAGGTCTTGCCCAGCAGCTCCCGTCCCCACAGGCCGCAGGCGTGGGCATGTTTGCAAGCGTGGTTGGAGCTGGGGTACCAGGGTCTGGCGTTCCTCGACCCAACAGCATCAACCCAGATGAGACAGTTGAGAGGGGGGACGGGGGATGAAGGACATCGACTCTGGTGGCAGTTCCCCTGTGGACCCTTTCCAAAAGGGATTCAAACTTCCACGTTCTTTCCACTTCAAAAGTCACCTTGCTCTGCACACCTTCAAAAACGCATCCCTGAGACGAAGCAACTACGCAACATCAAGATGTTGATACAAACTGATGCCACTCACTCATTTACGCCTTGAGTGGACCCAGAGCACCACGCCGAGAGGCACAAATGAAGCAGTCAGCCTTTTTGTGTCTTCTGATATTGATGCAAAGTGAGAAAGAGCATCTTTAATTTTCCCACAGGAGGGGAAAACCCACCTGTGTTCCCACCCACTCCTCAGAAGGGAAATATTTGTCCCCTTTGCAAGGTACGCGGTGCCAAGCCCGGCAGGACACAGGATGACCATGTGTCTTCGCGCTGCAGCTCACGGGGGTTCGAATGCTGCTTCAGCGGGCGAGATACCCTCCTGGGCTTAGCCGGAGCTCAGCAAAATGAGCACATGGGGGAATATTCTGAGCTGGAAGACCACGACCAGGAGCTCCAGCCGTCAAGCGAGATGCCAGGGTCGTCACATCGCACTGCCCAGGCTCTGCGCTGAGCTGCCAAGGAGATGCAAGACAGTTCCTGCTCCTTTCCTTTGGGATGTGGCTGGGTTGAGGGCTTTGGGATCTGGCCTGATGTTAATAACTGGCCTCAACAGGCGACCTTGCAAGAGCCATTGTGTTTCTGCCAGCACTGGTTGCTACATAAGCTCGGATATTTAATAGCCAAATGACTGAGCAAACGGAAGTGTGAACGCTTCTGTGCCAGCCATTAAGGCTGCACATACTGCACACAATATGCTAATCCCCCCAGACGTAATTGCACCCCCAGGCTCTGGGTGTTTTGGCGCACAGGACTGAAAGACTTCTGCTGTCTGTGCTGGGTGGCAGAGCTTCCCAGATCCCCCTGGGGCAGCTGATGCTGACCTGAACCATCCCTGCTCAGGAGACTGGGAGGGGATTAAGTGTAGTCCTGCCAGCTGCTGCCTAGCTTTTGGAGGGTCAGTGGTCACATCACAGGAGCATCTTAGGGCAGAGGCAGAAAGATGAGTACGCACCAGCACTAGAGCATGCAGCCTTGAGCTCAGTTGCTGGACCTGGCACTAACTCTGGCGCAGTCTCATCCCTCTGGCACAGGTACATCTTGCCATGCAGACAGCCCAGTGAGCTCAGAGCCTCTCTCAGCAGCATGAATTAGCCCACAAAACTGCTACACAGCATCCCGGAGACCTTCCATGAGAAGGCCATGCAAGCAGACTGATGAAGTGCGGCCAGGCTCTAACCCGACAAAACGCCGAAAAGCAGAAGCAACTGAGTTATTCTGATTTTTATTTCATTGCTTCTTAGTCCACACAGTCGGTATAAAATCAGAAAAGCAAAGCAAAAAAAAACAAAAACAAAAACAAAAAACCCAAAAAAACTCAAAATGAAACAAAAACAACAACAGCAACACAGTGTCTGGAGTCCTCAGAAGGCAGCCTGGGGTCTGCGCAAGTGCCCGTTCAATTCACAGCCAGACACATCGCTGACGCACAGACAGAGGACAGACATCTTGCTCCAGCAGCAGAGACCGGCAGGGCTCCACCCAGAGCTGTTTCTGTTCCTCTTGACCATGGAGGGGAAAAAAGGAACCTCGGTTATAAATGCTTTATTAAAAATAATAGTAAGAGCAAGTCTAAGTACAAAAGCAGTTATAGCTCATTTATATTACACAGAATTATTTCTCATTTCTAGCTTTGCTGTTTACCTCAAGATTGTTAACTGAATTTCCAGTGAATAAGGTTAAATGGCTAGCAATATAAGGAATGGTAAATAGATAGCACCATTTCATATATCTGGTATTTGATTTCATAGATATACTGGGTTTGCTTCTTTCTCATCGGTAGTTTAGCTCCACAGCAAGGATAAAGCATGTTTCACGGTTGGGAGCATCAGTGCCCCAGCGGCTCGGCACAGCACGGCACGGCACAGCACAGCACACACCCCAGCCCTGCCAGCACAGGCACCGGGGGCACCCCCAGAGCCCGGGCAGGTGAAGGAGGACAGCCTGCGCTGGATTGCAATCCGACCTAAGTGATTTAAAAGCCCAAATTCCCAGCGGGTGTGGTGGCAGGGCAATGGGACTTAGGCACATAAGTCATTTAGGCACTTGGGGCAATCAAAGCCTTTGCTCCAAAATCCTTCAAACCTTTCGGAAGCATCTCCCGTCAGATCTGGACGTGCACCTCAGTTACCAGGATCACAGCATGAGGCAGGAGTGGGGATCAACCCTCCAGCTGGCGTAAACAGGCGTAATTCCGCTTTACGCCAGCCTAAAACCAGTCAGAGCTGGGGTTTTCTGATGGTTCGATACGGACTGGGATGGGGAAGGAGAGGTCAGGTCAAAGAGGATTTTGCATGAGAGAAAAATCACCGCGCTCTTGTTACACTGTTAGGAGTAATAGTTCCTTAGGCACTTGCTTTAGGCTTTAAAACATAGCATATGGTCAACAAAAGCAAACAATACTATGTACATATATGTAAAAAGTGTTATAAATAGGTTTTTAAACCATAGATACTATATACATCTTCAATTAACAAGTAACCCTTTGAGTGTTTCTTTTTGGGGTTGGTTGGGTTTGGTTTTGGTGGGAGGGTTTATTCTTTTTCTTTTTTTCTTTTTTTTTTTTTTGCTGTTGTTAATTTTCTTTTCCGTTTTCTCGTCTATTTTCCCCCGCCTCCGTCTCCTCTGTGGACGTCATGAGTGCCCTTGTCACGCCACGCCACGCCGCCTCCCGCGGCATCACTCGCGCTTCCTTAGGATGATGTAGATGATGCCGCTGGCAAGGGCCAGGGGGAAGGCCAGCCACGCCAGGATATAGGCGAAGCCGTAGGAGGTGTTTTCCGAGGCTTGGTGCCAGTCCGTGTGCCTCACTGTGAAGATGGCCGCACCGCTCATCACGCAGAGCCCTGCGGGGGAAGCGGACATAGGAAGGGGTTAGCAATGCCACGCACAGAGAGGTTCCCTGCTGGAAACCCAGAGCCGGAGAGGGTAATACCCAATGCCAGCATGGGAAACTGTTCTTATTATTGCCCCCTTGTATCCTGTTTCCTGGAAAACTAGGGTATGATTTGGGAGGAGCAATGCTGTGGGCTCTGCCCTGGGCACAGGTGAGGGGGGATATCTCTGCCAGGCTGTGAGCAAGCAAAGCTGGAGCCCTTGGAGCAAGCAAGGCCAGAGCATCGCCTGGGCTAACCCATCCCTCAGGCAAGCATCGGGTATCCCCCAGATCCAGGCGCCTGCTCCGGACCAGCTCCACTCCCTTGGGGAGCTTATTTAAAAGCTAGACTGTAGCCTGAACCACCATACCAGAGGTGCTGCAAGAGGTCAGATGCAAACTCTGGCTTTTTTTAAAGAAACTTTTGTGCTTTATCACCTGCCCAGGCAAGCGCAGCTGGGGGCCAAGGACACTCTGACCAGGCAGGGCCTGTGCCCTGTGATCCCCCGTCCTCCTCCAGGGCTGCATGAGGAGCTCGACTGCAAACCCCGCTCTCTGCAAGCCTCACTGCGCCCGCGGCTCGTCCCTCTTTCCTGGCTCCTGGCATCCACCCTCGCCAGCCATGGGCCAGCTCAGCTCCCCGAGGGCTGTCCGGCCGGGCACAGCTCCGGTAGGCAGCATTTTAGCTTTGTTGCAAAAACAACCCATCAGCGTTGGGGACTGCCCAGAGCTAACACAAAGCCACCTCTATTTCTGCCCAAAAACAAGCTCTTTCAGTCAATCCCAGCAGTTCTATTATACAGTTGCAGAGCTGTTGTCAGAGCTGAGTTCCAAATCCCCTGCACGGACCTCGGGACCACCTACATTTAACCACCGTGATATTTGAGCTGTAATTCCACTTGACACTGCTCCTTTGTTTTGGGAAAGTGCAGAAGTGGGAATACGTTTCATTAACGCGCCGCTGGTGCAGTTTCCATTCTCTAAGCACGAGAGCCAACTCCCACTGCCCCAGCCCATGCAAAGAGAGCACAACAATTGTCTGCGGATGCTGGTGGGACAGAGAACAGGCGTGCGACCACGCCGGTCACCTACAGACAGCAGAAAATACAGCGGCAATTGTCCGCATGAGGAATTTGTCAAAACGGAGGCGACGGTTTCTGCAGCATCTGCACTGATTTTGGCCCGGAGAACATGCTCAGGAAGTGAAGGGCAGCTGCATTCAGCTGCTTGCACTGATGCAAGCAATAATGCACCACCAGCTTAGAGCCTGATTTTAAGAATGCTCTCTAGTCTTGCTTTGACAGGCCAGGAGGGCAAATGCTACCTAAAATTTCGCCCTGCAGGTCTCTGGCCCTGCAGACAAGCTGGGATGGGTGCTAGTGCATGCTTGTGGTCAGCTCCTTCAATGCAGGGCTTTGCAAAAAGCTGTGGGACATGTGGAAGGCACAGCCCTCGAGGCTGAGCCTACCCTCTCCACCCCCTGGGCACAGCAGCTCTAGGGTGGGAGGGATTAGAGAAAAGGGATAAAAGTGATACTGAGGTTGGAGAGAGTGATGGAAAAGTTGGGGCAAACCCTGAGAGGTCCAAACCAACGTCCCTCCCATGCTGCACTTACACAGCTATGAGATGTGGATGTGATGCACCCACCAAGGTGGGAGGGGAGCTGTCAAGGGCCTTTTGATGCCTTTGTGATGGCTGAAATCCCATCAGGGCAAATCCAGATAGACTGCAGGGCATGTTTCCAAGCAGTATGGTCCTGGGGATGCATCCTGCCCTGGTGCTGCACAACAGACCCAACTGACCTCATGCATCTCTTCTTGCCCTTACCTCCACTCCCCAGTTCCCCTGAGCCACAGCCAAAGTCGTAGTGGAGACCAGGCCCTGACCTCCTCCCTGGCTTTCAGGACACTGCCACCCAGCTCTGCCACCCAACAGCACCCAGTGGTCCTGCCCCTGGCACCCACTGGCTTAGGTCCAGCATCACTGTTGGTCAGTCTCCAAAACTGGAAACCCTCAGCTTTGCCAAGCTGCCTCACCCCGGGAGGAGGTGCAGGGTGATGGAGGGCTTCAGGAAGAGCCTTCTCATACCCTCCCAGAAGGAGGGAGGTCCTCTGCAGCTCTGCTGGAGCTGAGAACACAGCCCTGGCCAGGGAGAACAGCAAGGATGGCCACCAGTGCCCACCTCTTCATGGTCCATGGGGAGTCAGACCTCTGCCTATGGGTCCCCCAGGCCATGGAGAAGCTTCATGAGGTTCAAGTCACACTTTCCCTGTCCTTCATAGTGGCTGGGGATGGATTTGACCCATGCCTCAGGCCCAACACGGAAAGAGACAATAGGTCTATGGCCTGACGCTGCATCTCCTTAGGACACCCCGCACAGCACGGACAGGAGGGTTGCAATCCCATTTTCTCTTCCTCTGAAAATGAGGACTCACCAACAATCACTCAGGAGAGAGAAGCCTTCTGCTCCCAGATCTATTAGACAAGCTCTCAGGGAGATAATTGCATTATTAATGCCCGTTTCCCCTCCTTGTCTCCATGGCTGTAATGGGTTTCTACACATCTATCTTTCCAGAGACGGTGAACTGATCTGAACTCATCACCTGCATTATGGCCAAGCAGATATACTTATAACAGATTTCATGCCACACTTGCTAATAAAGGATTGCGCTAAACTTTTCCAGGGTTTGTGAAGTCCAGTCGCTTAGAGGATGCTCAGAAACGTTGTCTAAAGTTCTGTAGATGAGTTTTTCCACTGATTTAGTGGCAGGACCTAGGGTGGCTTTTAGTTCAACATCTAAAGCTCTAGCAAATGATTAGTCTCCTTCCCAGACAGTCTGTCATAATTAGCCAGAACCTCACTGCACAACTTAATTTTTCTAGTCTGAGCACTTGAAAATCTTCTCCACTGGTTTCATATGTGGAAACACGAATGGAGCCAGTGGCTTTACAGCATCTATATTTGGAGAACTGCAACGTAGGACATGAACCGTGACTCATTTCCAGAGCTGAGTTCTTTAAGAGTTAAAAATAGTAGCTGACAGTTCAAAGTCAGCTGGCTCACCCTGCACGCTCCAGCGGCTCTTTGCTGATGTGGAAAGCACCAGGCCCCCTTATGGCAAGTTTATAAATAATCATCAGATCCTCTTTTGCCAAAAGAGGATCGTCACTACTTCCCCCATCCGCCAGCAGTTGCGGAAACCTC
>NW_010529381.1:0-42393 GCF_000687285.1 Phaethon lepturus | reverse complement strand
GGGGGGTGGGGGGGATGCGTGGCAGTGGGTATTAATCTCTTTCCGCTCATTTTGTAGCAGCAGGAGAGGAGACCCCCCCTCTACCTGCCTGTCCGCCCGCCTCGGCATGCCGGCACGGCCCCGCTGAGACCTGCGGAGCTGGGGGTTAACTCGCAGCTGGCCGCCCTGGAATAGAGACTCTCCGGACCGGATCAGACGGGGTTTGTTGTCTATGTCTGGTTGGGAAATCTGGTGGATTTTTTTCTCACTCGTGGAGGAAGAGCCCGGTGCTGGCAGTTGGCTTCGTGGTCTTTTTTGGAGGGCGAAGGAAGGGAAGGGATCTCGCTTGAGCCGTGCAGAGAGAGAGCTTGGACATGTGTTGTCAGCACATCTGGGGAATACAGTCTGCAAGTCCGAAAGGAAATTTGCTGGGATCGTTCAAACTGCGATATTGATCTTTGTTATTTTTTTTCGCCGAGGGATGCACTTGGCATGAGAATCGGAGGATGGAAATTGTTTGGGAGGTTCTTTTTCTTCTGCAAGCGAATTTCATCGTCTGCATTTCAGGTACGCAGCTAGCCAGAAAGGGCAGGGATGTGGGAGAGAAATACTGTACAGGGTTCTCAGATTTCCCCTTAATAAGGAGCAAGAGGTACAGTTAAGCCCAAATCAAAATAGTTGTTGAAAAATATATGAACAGTGTATTGTGAGTTGTGACAGAAATCAACAACCATCGATCCCCCCCTGCCCTTAATTCCAGTACCTGTGTAGTAATTGCGATAACACTGGTTGCAATAAATAACCACAGCATACTGATTAAGCAGATACTTATAATTCCTAATGTACCTGACTGTGATAATTAATTGCAACATTGCAGTAATCCCAGAATGTCATAGCTCCTGAAGTTCTTAAACTCAGCAGATCTGCAGATCTTAAAAGATTTGCGGTTCACTGGCAGAGTCGTCATGTTCAGGGTCTGCAAAGAGAGGAATGAATGACACTGAAGAACGTGCCTCTGCTTTTGAATGGAGCTTTACTGTGGCCGTGCTCTGAAAATGAGCTCCTTGGTGGCTGGGATTCCAGCTTTAGGCTTCTCATTTTAAGCTTGCAAAGATCTCTCCCCCCTCCAGTATGTAGAAATCAGGTAATTTCAGTTGTCACCAGAGCTTGTCCAATTAATGAATAGGCACGGCCGGGTGTCTAGCGTAAAGGATTGGAACAATTTATTCTTGGGGAAAACACTCCCTTCTACTGCAAAAGCCCTGGCTGCCTTGTTAATTTGCCTTGTCAGTTATGCTGGAATAATTATGTTGCAGGAGGCAGGAGTGGTGAGGTGGCCAGTTTTCTAGTTTGGGACACTTCAGGGAGCCCCACGGGGATCCAGGCTGCCTGCATCTCCTGCTGTTCTACTTCTCTGCAGGCTGCTTCTGCCCTCAGGTCATTGCATAAGTCCGGAAATGGGAACACAAGCAACAGAGGCAAGGCACTGCAGGGGGGTGGTCGGGGGTCCTGGTAGATATCTCGGTGTCCAGCCTGGAGGTGCTTAGGGAGAGGGACCTCCAAAGCTCTCTTGGGCCTATGCAGGCTGGCCTGGGCCAGCTCCCAGGCAGCCAGCAGCCCCTGCAGCATCTCGCCCTGGCAGTGCCTGTCCCCGCCGTGCTGTCTGCAGCACCTCCTGACTGATCCACCCTTACAGCCCTGGGACTGGTGACCCTTCTACTAACATTTGGGGTGGCAGCATCTATGTTCATCTGTATTGCTTGCACCTGTGCCCCAAAACTTTTTTATTCCTGAGCAACCAGCATTGCTATTGGCCCATGGGGTATGTCAGCCCTTCTTTTATCCCTACAGACTGGCACCATCTGCTATCAGGCACCCGGGTGACACTGGCAGCACCCCAGGCTGACCTTCCACTTGTGCCCATTGGTACCATCAGAATAATTCACTCTCTCACTCTTTAGAACAGCAAAACCTGCTGCCTCTTGTCATTTAAATCTCACACTTATCTATTTAGCTCAGCGTGATATGCCACCTGTCCAGTTCTCTTCAAATTAGGCACTTCTTAAAGTACCACAGTGAGAATGGAAAAATGCAGTTCATCGGTTTCTTGGCCATTCTGACAGTAATATCCTGAGACAGAAAGAAGCTGTCCCGATCTGTGCAGGTCCTTATGCCACGCATATAGCTGCCAGTGTTTCCTAATCTTGCCCCCTCCTTTCTTCATCTTCAGACATGGGAACCCAGGCTTCTGAAAGTGATAGTGGGATCAGTCCTGCAGGGGCTGTCATCGCTCTCCATCTCCCTCTAGCACTAAGACTGATACCCATCTCTGTTTTCTTTTTCTCTTTTTTTTTGTTCTTTTTTGGGGGGGAATAAAGTGAAAATGTGAATGGTGGGGTGCTTTTGCTGCATGGTTAAAGCTGTGGTTTCAAATAATTTAAGTGTAACCACATACAGAATGTGTGTGTGCATTTAGCCTTCTTTTTTTTTTTTTTTTTTCCCCTAGTCTTTTTTTTTTTTTTTTTAATGAATCCTTAGTATTTGTCATCTTGGTAAGAGGGATTAAGATCTGTAGATATCTGACTGGCACTAATGCTTTGTATCTTTCCTCTGTCATCCTTTTTACACTATGTTTTGTAGCATATTATCTGGCTGGGGTGCCTGGATAATAGTGTAAGGAAGGGAAGGCATAATGAAGCCTGTTAAGGTTTGCCTCAACATTGGGTTCCAGAAACTGTATTTTTAGCACTTCAGCACTGGTCATTCATTGAACATGTTATTTAAACACACTAGTTGAGCACACTGCTGCAAATTACAGGGATGTGAATTAAGGACTGTGGTAGTATTATTTATTTTCTTTTTTTTTTCTTTCTTAAGTCAGTTGTTTCAGCAATGAAGATACAAGACTGGTCTTCTGTGCATGGATCTTTCCTGAAGACTAGCAAACACTTGATTCAGTGTCTATTTAAACCTGTGATGGCCCTCCTACTAATTCCAGTGGTTATTTGGGTTAGGGCCTATTAACGGCTGCGTTCAAAGGGATGATGTCAGTCACTGAATTGAATAGATTATTCAGTTAGTCTATCCTTATTAGTAAACTTATTTATTAAACATAGGTTCAAGGCTATGTCACAATTGTCTTTTGCGATGTATTTACGTGATGTTTAAATATAAATTATGCTGAATGTAGCACTTATGCTGTGTTTCTTTATTAGAATAAGTAAGTTATACAACTGGCTTTCTGGTGTCTCTCACATGCATGAATTTTTGTGAGATTTAGTATACGGAAAGTAATTTAATCTATTCAAAAGAGGCATACATATTTTCAAAATATTTTATACCTAACATTTTTTTTATCAGTCAGTTACCTGTGTGTATGATAGATTGCTTGGTTTGGAAGAAATGGTAGTGATATTTAGGGTTTGGTTTTTTTTTTCATTACTGGTCCTTGTGTTTGGGAAATATTTATCTGTGAACTTTGTAAACTGAATATTTTTATTCTCTTGGCATATTGAATTAAGGCTTTTTCTACTTGAAATTGCTTGTTTGAAAGGAGAATCCAGCTTCTTTGTGCAGATGCAAATGAGAATAAGAACAGATTGAAGGACCACAAAAAAAAATTCTGTCATTTAGAAAGGAATGAAAGCCCTCCCTTTCCTTCTAAGTCATGACGCATATTTATTCCTTTGAGTTGTAGTCTCTGAGGAAAAATAGTCATGATTTGTATTATGGTTTTTGAGGGTTTTTTCCTTTTAATGATACTACAGCATAGAGAGAACACAGGGTACTGGAAGTGAAGATGTCCTGTAGATAGAATGCTGAAATAAGACCTCTCTGGTTGTTGTTCCTTTGAAGATGCAGATAATCGTGGCATGGGGATTATACTCTTTATACAGAAAGAGGGTAAGAGTTGTTGGTATGATGTCCAAAATTTCCTTCCTGGTTAAGAATACCACCAAAGATTAATTAGCGTCAGTGTTCTCAGGTGGGATGTTGTTGATCCCATAATGGCTGCCACCTTTGCTTGCATGGTCATTTGTATAAATCATGAGCAATTTTTTTGTGATTCTAGATATTAACAATCAATTTCAAGAAAAAAAAAAGGATGCTGTTTTCAAACCCTTGCAGGATACTTCATTTAAATAAGGAAATGCTGCTGTCATGGGCACTGATTAAGAAGGTTTCTATGCACATTTTCTGTTAATCCATCAAGAAAATGATTTATAGAACCTGCATGTTCAACATCTTTGTGGCTTCCTATGAATTGATATATTAGCTCTTATTGTGTTGGTTTGCGGGAACTAATATGGATGAAATTCCTGCAAGTCCTACAGTCCTCCTTTATTATTTGGAAGCAGTTTTATCCTTTGCCGTTGTCCTCAAGTCACATAGGGGCAGATCCCTTTTATGATGTAACTTCTTTGGCCTGTTTGGCAGCACACAGGGGTCATAAATCATGTATCATGAACAACTAAGATGGTATAAAAAAAAATCCTGCGTGTCAAGGAATTCCACTGTGTTTTGAGCATCTGATGTAGCGTCTCCAGGCATTGAGGTGTATTTGGGGTGTATTTGGAACGCAGTTGCACTTCATTTTCTCTCTTGCTGCTGCTGCAGTCTCTGAGCTCTTATTACCTGGCATAACACAGAGTTGTCCTATGGGAAACCTGAGTTATGCCAGGGCTTGAATTATCTGTTGAATGATGGTCTGTAAGGTTTGATAATTCTTCTTCAGTTAGCATTGTACAACCTGAGGTAATTCAAGCTAAAGCAGTCTTGTAGAAGATAAGAATATCAAGGTTCTTATGTCCATTAGTAACTAACAGTGAACAGTTCACTGTTATGTTTGGACAAAAATGTTGAAACTAACTTAATTATTCTCAAATAGTGTCACAGAAATAGCTTTTTCTGGCACATTTGTTAAGTAAGAAATGTAATATCCTAGGGGAAGGAATTATTCATAGCACAGACATATATGAGAGAAAGTAATCGCTAGGCATATAGGAAGGTATAACATACAGCCTGGTGCATCTGGCATCTAAGAGCTTTTGGCATCCAATCCATTATAGTATTCTTTTCTGCTTTGTCCCATATCCACAGCTTCATGTGTGTGGGCAAACCTGCATGCCTGCGTTGAGTTTGTTGATGTTACTGAAAATCCACGTGGATTCAATCCTCCTGCAAATTCAAACACAGGATGGAGGCCATATGTTGGACCCAAAGACTCTCAGTTCCCTAGCACTTGAATGCTTTCTCACTTCAGATATGTTGCCGCCTTTTCAAAAGGTGTGAAGATGTTTCTGCTTTAAAATTCTGTGGAAATAGCCTTGTAGTCTCCTGTAAATGTCTGTTTTACTTTTTTTTTGCGAATGTGTCCTGTATTTTTCATCATTCTATTTTTATTGTTAGTTTTACAGCTAGAGCGTGACCAGATAGGCGCTAAAGTGCCAAAACAACACACATATTTTTAGCTTATGTAAAGGTAGTAGAAGGGTACGTTTATGAATAGTTTTGCACATGTTATACTGTGCTATTTTCCATCCAATAAACTGACGAAAAGAAACTGGTAATCGCTGCTATTCTTATCCAGATCTCAGTGATGAAGATACCAGTTTTCAAAAGGACCTCTTTGCCTTTTTGTGTTGCCTCATTGTTAATGCAATTGAACTAGATACCAAACCTCCAAGACAAAATTATTAAAAACAGGAATAAAACCCCAACTCAAGTGAACACTCTCAATTTAAGGGTATTCTTTAAGTCTTTAAGTTACAACTGATGTTATAGAGAAGTTTTGCCCTTGCAATTCTTGGGAAGGGTTTCAGTTTTTAAGTCAACGACAGCTAGATTTTAAATTCAGCAAGGATTGAAATGGCTTTCCATTTGAATTATGTATATTCCTTGTATACCAATGAACAAGGAATTCTGCTTACCCTAAAATGCTGTTTACTTATTTGTTTTTATTGGTCAAAGTATTGCTTTCTTACTTTGTTGAAAGGTTGTAATTTAGCTGAGGAGGGAGCTGCTGTTTTCGTCATTACTGATTGTTCATGGCTAAACTTAACGTGGCAAAGACTGAAGTGGATGATTGGCCCATCTGGGCTGTTAACAGAAGACTATATAAAGGTATTTTATCATTATCTCATTACCAGCTCAAGCAGCAGACAAAACTAGATGACAGTTAGTTATGGACAGCACTGACATACTGTGCTGTTATTTTGCTCTATCTTGTTTTTATCTTAACTATACATCATGTTGGAAGGAATAGAAAATAGGAATCAAATTTTAAATGACTTGTTTAGAGGCAACACTGTGTTGTGTGACTTCATTTCCATTGTAATGCTATCAGAAAGTGCAACAATGCCTGTCCATACTGTGGACAATATCAGTAGCAAAAAAAATGCCATTGGGCTAGATGAATTGAAACATTAATGGTAAATAAATAGGAAATAATTTTTTTAAAAGGATAATGACCTGGCATTTAGGAGAATTATTACAGTAGTAGAATATTTTATTCCTGGTTTAACCATTGATGGTTAAAAAGCTGTCAAGGGTCTTCCAATGGAATTTCTTGAAGATAAAATAGCAAGTTATTATTGTCACAAAAATAGAGGACTGAAACATTTTAGACCTATATTCTGTGTAATATAGTAGCCTTTCTGGTGGTTCAGACCAGTACTGGGTGCCTCATAGGCACATGGGTGCCCATAAGTGTAAACTTCTTGTCAATGTGGGAAATGTTTTCATGCAGTGCTTAGCAGCTGACGGTTGAGGTACGAAGGCATAAGGAAACCTATATTTACACCCACCTTAAAAGACTTTGGAACTCTGAGATTGTTATAAATGGTTTTAGTGTTAATGAGATTTGAGCCTTAAAGCTTGACAATGACAAAAGCTTTAGATGCCAGGTCTCTCTGCTACCATTGTGTGCCAGGTACAGCCTGTCCAAGATTACGGCCCTAAAATATTTAATTTTTTCTTTTATTCATCTTGAAAAATGGAAGGTGATCAGTTGCCACATACAGAGCATACTGAAAGCAATGGTCAGAACTAAAGAAAATAAATGCTTTCAATGTTTGACATATTTTTCCATATGAAAACATTTCTTGCTTATATTTGTGGATCTGTAACATTTGTATATCTGTAGTAAAATTAGTATTAAACTTAAGTGCCACGCAGTTTTATCTTTTGTAATATTATTTCCAGAAAAATATCACAGCAGCTGTAATTCACAAATAACTAATTAGAATGTACTTTTTAACAAGATACTAAAATAAGTATAAAGATAGGTAAGATATTATCCGTAATGTTATCTGTTCATTTTTACATTCTTTCTTCCTCCCTGTATCATTCGTGCTTAACTTGATCAAGCTCAGAATACTGTATGTTTGTCATCTGGCTTTTAAGTATGGAATAGATAGAGTTGTGCACTGACTGGCCCAAAGTGGCTTATAAGCACATGCAGGGAGGAGGAAGCTAAGCAACATTATCCTTTTTTTTCCCTCTCTAAATGTGTTGACATCTCTAGCTTTTGGAAGCAGCATTTGAGTAGATGGATTGAGGGAAAATGTGGTTTTTGAAAAATCATCATCTTGTCAGTTTTGTGGGTTGTTTCCAATTTAAGTTCTTTCCTACTGTTAACTACTGTAGTGCCCTGTTCTGCTTCAAGAGTAGTCATCAGAATGGAGTTCTGTTTTGCCACAGGTAGAAGAAGTAGCACAGCAGGACTACTACAGAATTTACCTTATTAATACTAAAAGAAAAAGATAATGAGTAATAGAGAAAGGTCTTTTGGTACCTGTGAGTATGAAAAACTGCACTATTTGAAGTGATGTTGGAATGACCGTGTGCTCCAGCAAACCTTGCCTAAGCGCTGTACGGCCGGTAGGATGGCGCTTAGGTGTCTGAAGGAGCAGGTCGGGAAGGATTGCTACTGGCACAGCTAAATTTTTGGGGGCAAGGTGACATACTTGGGCTGCTACAAAGAGCATTAATTTGTGTTTTCCATTATGGCAGAGAAAAGAAACTTTCTCTATTTAGGAAAAAGGTAGTGCTGAAGGTTTGTGCCTACTGTCAGAAAAAGGTAACAATACTTTAGTAGTGTACCCCAAAAGTGAAATTTTATGGAGAATGAGCTATTTGTTCTTACCTGGGTGGAAGGCCATACTATTTGCAGATAAGCTGTGTTATTTCCCATGTGGGAAGCTGCAGTTATGGAAGGGCTGCTGCTGGAAAGAAAAGGTGTTTGATTGACCCTGTGCTGGTCCTAATCCTGCCACTTGGGAGTGTGTGAACAGCTACTGACAGGAGATTTCTCTGGATGGAATTGCGTGGTCTGGAATATTCTATGAATGAAAAGTATGAATGAGAAGAGTTTTGCGCTATATTTCAGTCAAAAAGCAAAAAAAAAAAAAAAAAGATGAATTTCAGTGTCGGAGCTTGGAACAGTTTGCAGGGAGCGTGTAGTGTAGGCCACACTTTCACAGATGGAGAAACTGAGGTAAAATATCACGTGAAAGGTCACCCAACAGCAATTTAAGCAATTACAGTCCTTTTTCACTCTTATTTCTGCCTTGCAGCCCTAGTATTACTCTTACACCTCCTTTCTGGTCAGGGTATAACACTGAATCACCTTACTGAAATGAGGGAAGACGAGGTCTCCATGGCGCTAGGATTAGGAGGGAAGGTAGTGACAGGTCCTGGGACGAGCCCACAGGCTCTGCAGCCATGTCCCCCGCCCCCAGGGTGTGGCTGCTGCTTCAGTGTCAGCTCTGATCCTGCACAGCTGAGTAGCCTTGGGTCAGGCTGTGGCGAGAACTGTGAGAAGCCATGTTGGGTGCCTCAGCGGCTCTGAGCCGCCTTTAACCTCGGCCCCTCACCAGCCCAGCCTTGTGCCTTGCTGCTCCTCACCTCGCCTCGCTGACTGGACTAACCAGCTTGACTGTGGACCTGCCTCCTCGCCGGGGACGTGTTTCCTCACCACAGGCATGCCTGGCGATGGCAGGAGGGTGGCTGACCTGCGTGGCTCTCCCTGCACTGGCTCCTCGTGTCAGGGGGCTGCGAGGCTGTGCTCCACAGGAAGGTGACTGCCCCTGTGCCACTGCCTGTCCTTGCAAACTGCTAGAAACATCTTCCTGAAAAGGTTTCTGTGAGCTACGTGCTAACACTGCCTTTGCATTTCTGACTGGAGGGGGACAGCCGCAGGTGGGCACACTCGACGAATTCAGCGGATGGTGAAACCCAGCAGTCTGGCCTGAGAAGCATAAAATGTCTGTTTTTAAACCTCTGCAACGTGAAGCCCAGCTGAGCAGCAAGTTCGTGGTCATTTCTGCTCCCTTGCCTCTAGACCCTTGACTTCATGCAGTTTGCTTCAGCTAGATTTATCCTCGGTGTTTAAACTTGTCTGGCCTCCCTGGGAGTGAAGGGTCACAGAATGCGGCCTGGTGTGTCCTCTCAGAGGCTTGATCCTTCCTTCTCTCTGCCTCTGTATTACAAGGTACTTTTTCTCTTCACAGTAATAGCAGTGAAGTTACGGTGAGGTATAATGATGGTATATTTAAGAATTACATCAATCAGAATTTAACTTAAATTGGTTTGCAGGAGCTAGTGTGATATTAAGGTAAAATTCAGACCCACACAAGGTTCCTCCATAAACATGTTATTTAAATTCTTCTTAAATTATTAACATTTACTCAGTTGGCTTCTTTATGTTTTTATTGTGACTATGAGTAAAAAATAGTTCCTCAAAGTGCAGCACTTTGCCTGCCTCATGTTTCACATCCACTGGGCACGGGTGTACGTGACAACAGAAAGTGAAGGGCACCAGAGGTTTGGGCACTAAATTTTCTCTTTGAAATTTGCTATCTCAGCAGACCAACAGGTTCCTTTAACATACTGATGCGGTTGTTGGATATGCCATGTACACATATGCGAATTTATCTTGGGGGTCAAATCCTCATGTCTGTAACTCCCACTTTTTATTTTCCAGTATATTCACCGGGCTTCACCATTTGTGGGTTTTTGTTCACATTCATACTTTTAAGTGGTATCTTATTGTTACAGTATGTTTTTGTGCCTGCTGGAAAACGAAGTAATCTACAAGGACTCCACAGTCTCCTCTCATTTGCCCAGATGATCCTGAGGGTACTGTGTGGCAGTTAGTAATGGCAAGTGGGATTTAAAGTTGTCTGCAGATGCATAATTTTTATTTTCACTAGCCCCCCGGCACTCTCCCCAAGTCGTTAACAATTCATCTTCGCCAGTCTGTAATTGTGCTTTGCTCTAGTCACAGGTATTTAGGTTACTGTGGAACAGGATGGAAAATAGAGTAATAAATAATATGATTTATTTTTATTAGGTGACATAAGTGTGTTTTCATACTTGTGAGCTAAAAACTTAGTCATCCTCTTTAGATTTTATTGTGATACATTAATACACAGATTAAGCAAAATGCAAAACTTAAAAGACATGCCTAAGTGTTTTGCTGTATCTGAGTCTTAATACGTAATTGTATAAAACAACTTAGATTAAGGATGTGCTTGAGTGCTTTGCTGAAGCAAGGAGTAACAGTGGTATAATGCATGAATAATACAAAAGTTTTGGAAAAGCTCAGCTAAGATGAGCAGAAATTTTCATGATCTCTGATTGAATTATACAGTTGTGTAGAAAATATTTTTTTTATCCAGGTAAAACCATATCAGTTCTTTGTGTGGTATAGTGAAGATACAGACTTTTCTAGTATGACTAACATAGCAAGGGAAACTATACAATCAGAATTAAACTAATCTGGTTTGTAATTTGTTAATTCTCACTTTGTGGATGCCCTGCATGAAACAGATGTCACTTTTCATAATAGTAAACAGATTTCCCCTGGACTATGGTAAATAAACACAAAAACCTAAAAAGTGAAATAACAAGAGATAGGTGATAGTACGCAATGCTTTTCATATGTGAATTTCTGTTACATTTTTTTTCCAGCACCAGTTTTCATTTTATTTTGATCAGAACTCAAGTCCTGATATAAAGAGGACATCCTATGTGCAGATCTGGGCTGTGGGGCTGCACGGCCTGACTGGTGGGGGGACAGTGGCACAGCCGTATTGTGTGATGAGGGAAGACCCAGTCTACCAGGTAGTGCCAATAGTGGTGCTTGGGAAGCCTCATGCCAGTTTTGTGCAACCGCTGGCATAGTCTAGATTGCATAAGCAGAGTTTAGGAAATTTTGTAGGGGATGTATAAAAATACTTGGGGTTCTGTCTATCCCTCTGTCTAGGACCAAAACAAGCCAAACGTCCTCTCTGCTGCTGAGAGAAGGTGGTAGCATATTCAGTATGTATCAGTAGAAAAATTCCTCATGTTTTAAAAGGTAAGGCTTCATGTATGGTATTATGAGTAAATTTCTACCATGAGCAAGAAAGTTTACGTAAGTATTGCACTATTTATAAAAATGGCTGGACAAAGCTCTACAATCGATGTACATCATATTTATGTATGTGGGCTGGAGCTACCAAAGAGCACAGAGCCTGCAAACTTTCTCCTTTGCTCTCCTGCAGCCCTTTTCCTGCTTTGGCTCTGCTTGATGCTTCATAAACAGCAGCAAGTAACTCTCATAACTCACGCTTGTAACTCTCTTGGTTTTAGTTCCTTATGCTATGTAACTAGGACCTTCTGTGTCTACTGTGTTTTTATGTTTTTAAGGACTGACTTACTTTGCAGTAATAGAAGTGTGTATTTGCCAAGGTAGTCAGCATCTTCCTTTTAATGCCCCTGAAAAAGAACCTGTGACTCAGATTTCAGACCACAGCAAATAACAATTGAATTTAAATCCTTCTTGAAACGTCTCCTTTTCAAAAGGGCTTCTTTACTGATATCCTGATATGCTGTGGAGGACCAAAAGGTGAAGTGTGTCTTGATCACATAGTATCATCACATTACTGGACACCTAAGAATTGATTCTAGTCATTGAATACTCCAGGACTTCAAATCTGTGAAATAGAGCATTCTTATGTATAAAAACAAAGTATGTGACCTAATAATAACACATTATTTTAAAAACTCTTAAGTATTTTGGATATAACTTTCACTGATATTATATAAACTGTACAGAAATAATCATTTGCTTGGAATGAGAGTCATCAGTTCCTACATGTTTATTTAAAAACTTATGTAGAAACAAAAAAGTATTTATTTTACACAAGTATGTTTTGGATATTTTGCCAGGGAAAAAAGCAAGCTTTGCTAATATAGACTGAAATAAAGTGTAAAATAAAATCTTCAAATCAGCCCTTAGTTCACACAGGTTGTGTGCAGTGGAATTACTCTGCCAAAAATGTTGGCATTGAGTTTAGTTAAGTGTTAATCAGAGGCCTCTTGGTAAATAGTGCCATTAAAAGCATACTGTGACCTCTGCTGCTGGGATTCAGGTATGTGAGAGAACTGGGCTTAGGAGCTTTACTAGTCATGTGGTCAGAATGATTTTCAATCACTTTGGTCATTGCTGGATTAAAATTGAGGCTGCAGAGATTAATGGTCTGTTGTTACTAATCCACTAAACTCCTGTTCCTAGATCTTTTAAATTGACTGAACCTATAGATTGTTAAGTTACTGGGAGATGTGGATTTGTAATGGTTTTAACTATCTTTCTTGACGTTTGGTGTTAACAGTATCCTATTATTAATTGCTCTTTGAGACAGTGATCTTGGCTGTTCTTGGGTAGAAGTGAACTTTATACTTTTTTATTTATACTGTTCTACAGCACAGTAAAAGTGTGTCTCATTTTAAATGAAAGTGGAGGAAGAAAGCTTTACTATATTCAGATATGAGCTGGCATTAGTAGAAGCTCAAATAAGAACAACAGGAATTAAATCTTGCTTTTACTTCGTTGTTACACATGGTGGTCACTATCCCTGTCAAAATAGCCACTGTGTCCCTTCAGTCTGTCTGCCATTAACAGTGGTGGTTGTCCCCTCAAGTGGTTTCTACTGACATTTGAAGCTGTGGTCAAAAGCAAAATGGCTGTTTAAGCTTTTGGGAACCTATGTTTTCTAAACTAGTGCAGTATTTAGAGTATCAGGGCTCAGGGCTATTCCGAGAGATCTAGCACAGTTATACATAATTTCCGTACTTGATTTCACTACTTAATTTCTGTGCAGGTGTAAGAAGTTTTCCCCAGATGAAAAACACTGTAAAAGGAAAAAAATAGAGGAAAGAAATAAGGAAACAGTTCATCCACCTGCTGAGACATGAGGAAACTTTGGGGCACAACAGTGTGGCAGTTTGGGTTTCAGCAGGCATATGTAAATGAGATGCATGAGGAGAGTTTTAACACATCTCCATCAGTGCAGTATGGGATAGACAGGAGTTAGGGGAGAGGGAATAGCAAGTGGAAGAAATCAGTCTGTGATTGTGGCTGGGAGAGTTCTGGGGGTATTTAATCTAAGTGGATAGCTTTACATTAGGCAAGGAGAGAGATGGAGCCCCTCGTGTATGTGTTTTGGTCCCTACTTACTACATCGGTGCTTAAGGTTTTGCAAATTTCAATTGTTTTGGCTTTCAGGCATTTTTAATTTTGTGAAATACTCCATTCTAAAAGTGTAATTTTAAAAAAAGGGTTTGATTTTGAATTCTAGAAGAATGTAAAATATATTATTTTAAGAAATATTTCCTTTGATGAAAGGAGTTGAATACCTGGTGCCTGCCAGACTGATGTAGACATACGTGATGTCTACATGACATACAGAAAAAAACTTTGGTTTGATTGACTAAATAATGACAACAGTCTAGCTTTAAACAACTAGGTTTTGATGCTTGTTTAAACTGCAGTGTGACTACCTCTTTAAAAGCAAGCATGCTTAAATTGTCATCTAATTATGTCTTTCTCTGAATGTGTTTTTGATTCCTATCATTATATGCTGAAAACAAGCAGAAATTTTTTGCTTTTGTGTTCACCGCAGAATGTGCAGAAAAGTCATAGGACAGCATACTTTTGCATTTTAACCGCACTTGCATTAATCTGCTTAGAAAAGGGGAGTAAGCTGTATTTAGAAATTAATAACCCATTAGAATCATTGAAAAATAATGCCTTCTGATTTAAAGGGTCAGTATGTCATAGAATTTTATGATTATTAAATTACTATAAATGTATTCTACATGTTTATACTAATGTACAGCAAGATAACATGGCTTTAACTTCATAATTGACTTACAACTCTGTCGTTCCAGTGATTAATATAAACCCTTTATTTCATGCAACCATCTCTGTTTCTGAACCATGGTGACTTGTTCTATTCTTTTGCTTTCTGGTTATCTCAGTAATAGTATGTCTTGATTAAGGACTGCAAAGAGCAAAGGACTTTTACATCTGTTCTTGTCACAAAGCTGTGTAGGATAAAGCAGGCCAAAGATAACTCGTCATGCAAACCATGGACCTCCAGTTATTTCTTTCCCTCAAGATTTAATATTGTGTTCAAATAAAACTGTGACTGTGGAAGTAAACCCAAAGCATTTAAATGGATTTTTGGCAATTTCTCAAAGCTCTCTTGAGGAAGAGAATATATTAATACATGACTGGATGAAAAAGATGAAGTTATTGTCCTGCCAGCTATTAGGAAATACAGTCCTTATCCTATAGGAAATTAGAGTTCATCTAAATGAGAACAACAGGTAACACTGAGGTGAATAGATCAATGAGAATAGTTATCATGACACTGAACAGAAAAAGTAACATCTTTCTTATTTACGATAGAAATACCTGATACCAGCTAAACACAAGGCCTGTGCTAAGGTCATGTTCTCTAGAAGACTAATTTGTGAGAACTAGACAGTAATTAAAGTCACAACATAAGGAAGTTAATGTCTGCAGCTTCCTAGACAGACTTTGAAGCTTTAACTGCATGTTGCAAGTGATTTAGAGCTTACAGGCCCACATTACGGTGGAAAACAGCACCCTGATCTTTAGGTAGCACTTCAGCTAGCCAGTGAACAGGTCTTCCTACCTAATCAGGTTCATGTTGCAAACAAATGAAGCATTTGTTGAGTGGAGAGACACCAGGTAGTTTCTGTGTGTCCCTGTAATGCATTTCTGACTGTCTACTGAATGGCTTCGCAGGGTTAAGTTGAATTGCCCTAGCTAGTAGCTGAAAACATATTGCACTGTCAGACTTGGCTTTTTCTGTTTAGACACTTTAGGGACCAGGGGCTTGACTGTCCACTGTCTAGCATCCAAAGTAGTTATTTATAACCCCACTGAGTAAGAGAGAAATACAACTCTATTAGAATCATAGCAATTTTTACCTGCTTGGCTTGAGTGTAAACTAACAAGCAACCAGATGCTGTATGAACGTAACTCAAAAGATCTGTTCTAGTTTGTTAGAGAAAAGAGCTAGCCCAGAGCATAGGTACTGCAGGATCAGGTCCTGGGATGCATCATTTTGGTGACTTTGGCTTTTGATCAGAAGTAATATGCCTAGTAATAACTAACTCTGTTAACCTGAATGTTCATTGCATCTTTCTAATCCAAGTTTAAGATTGACTTAAATATTTTAACAGTTGCAAAATAAACATGTAGTCTGCTCATTTTTGGGGATTTGTTTTTACAGCAATCATACACAAAGAACCCAATTACTGATGGTCCTTTTTTTTTAAAGCTTCTGCCATCTCTTCAACTCCTGGTATTGCTGTTTTTTTCTCAGTTGCTCTTAAAGGCAATTAACAGATGGTATGCATTGCTCATTAAATCTCCATGTACACCTCTCCAAGGGCTGCAAAGATGCTGGGAAACAGACCATGTTACTGCACTAAGCCACTAAGCGCTTAGAAGCTTGGAACTTACTGTGCTATTTGTGAGCAGTTTTCATTGTCGGTGTGTTTTGAGTGCTATAGCAGTAGAATTGCAGATACATTGGTGAAATGTTTATAATATAGCAAGTGTAACTTTCTCACAGATTGAGTAAAATACCTGTGTTTCTTTCATACTTGCCGTATTTGTGCTTTGGTAGTGTCATAGTCAACAACTCTTCCCTTTTATATAAATATCTTAATACTGTACATAAAACTATATATCTGTAATGCTTAATTTCCCACCTCCATTTACATGTGTCACCTGAGGTACCTTTGCTTTTCGTTGAGATCACTTTCTCTATAAAGCTTAGCTTTTCTTTTTGTCCTGTCTGCAGTGATGACACTCTTTAAATAGTTTAGATATATAGATGTTACTTTTAGGCTTTTTAAACTTGAATGTATCTTTGTCTGAAGAGGCAGCGTTTTGACGTGTGAGTCGAAAGGGCATTGTGCCAGTGTGGAATTCACTTCCCTTATGTTTCAAATTGGTGGTGAGAGATGCAGAAATCCAACTAGCAGATAAGAATTCTCATTTCGGCTTCTTTAGTGCTCTGATTTGGAACTGATGGGCTCTGACTATCAATCCCAAACACATCAATATAGCCAGAAATAGAGTGCCTCCATCTTGTTTCTCTTAAGCTTTTCTTTTCTTTAGTAAAGTGTTGTATCAGAAAGACTAAGTTGTTGTTGATTCCATGGTTCATGAAAGGTGAGGATTTAGTTCACATTTCTTTCATAGTTGACCTGTGTTAAGGATAAGGAGGCTAAAAAATGGCTAGTACATTAAGTGGAAATGAGATCTACCCCTACCATTTTTACAGAAGGAAGCACTTCAACCCTTCCATGTTTGAGATAGAGTAGAAATTCAGTAATCTCTCCTCGTATTTTGTATTTGTGTTTATGAGTTTTTGCTGGCTAGGGATATTTCATGTTCTAAATGCAAACTCTAAATAAAAAGTGATTTTAAATAAATCAATTTCAATAAAGGGCTACAAAAAGCTCTGTAGGCACTTGTAAGATGCAATTAACCTGCTTTGTATTAATTTAGATTGTTTATTTGGAAGAGGCTAAAGCGAACATAGTAAACCCAGTTTAAATTTATCCACTACAATTTCTGAGCGTAGGCAAGGAGATTACATGCACACTTTTTCCTTGTGATTTGCAAGAGGCAATTGTTATACTCATGGAGATTTGCGAAATGAAGGGGTCATCTAAAGTAGCATCAAGCAAATAAGAGATTTTTTTAAGTTCCCAACTGAAGAAAATTAAAAGTAATATAGTCAAGAGTGGGACAAAATGCTCTTTCATGTACAGTTAAGGGAAGTGGTGCCCTTAAGCCTGAAAATATGTCATTGTGTTAATTATCAAGATGCTGGTGATACTCTATTTGTCAGTAGCACAATAGGACTGATCCCGATCCATAAAGGTGCAAGACAGTAAATGGACCAGCACTCCATAATTTAAAGTGGTACAAATGAGAACTGAAGCTGCTTCACTGAGTAACTGGAAGACCTAAGCTGTTCTTAATGCTGCTTGGAGTCTTGTTTCTAATCCCATTAAAACTGCTGAAGGTTTTACCACTAACTTTCACTCCACCAAAATTGGACTGCAGGGACAGAAAGTGACTTTTACCCAAGATATTTGAAAGCTTAGGCAGTTTGAGGTCATTCACTTTCTTTCCTAAGGATAGTTTTCTTCTCTTCACTCTCTGTCATTGCTTGCACCTATTCCTTAGTTCTGAGTTAGGAGAGAAAAAAGACAGGAGTAGACCAGGATGGGGGATAAAGAGTATTTGATTGTGAGGGATGGAATAAAAGAACAGCAGAGGAATAGATAAAAGAATGAAGATATAGACTAACAGGGAGGATGCTGGCAATGGAAGATAGCACTGAGATTGGGTGTATCATAGCACACTTTGCCAGAAACAAAGGAGAAAGAGCATTGATGACAGTTCACTTTCCTACTTGCTTTTGGTTCTGGTCCTAAATACATAGGAATCAGGTTGGTAACTTCCATAGGAACAAGACAGTCTTTTTGTCTGAAGAATCACAGAGAGAGAGAGAGAGCACGCTTGACTGTTTAGTCATCAAATCTTGATTTTTATTTTTTTTTAAACCCTTAACTTAGAGCATAGAAACTGTCAGAATCCTTAAGACAAAATTGTTAATAACTTAAATGCTGAACTTCTTCACTAAGTAGCTGTTGACCTTTGAGGAGTCTGACTGCTGACTGAGATTATTTCATTAGTATTTGCACATTGACCTCCTGCCAAAACGTCAATCTGCTTTTCCTTTTCATGGTTTTGTTATTTTGAAGGTCTTCAGCTATGGAATAAAATCCACTATGTGACAAAGAGCTGGCAGAGTTGGAAGCTTTCCAGTAAAAGCCTTCCCAGGTTAAACTCTGGTGATGCTGAAATACTCCAGGTGTTTTATGTGGCCTCTTTTCCCTTGTGCTTTATCTAACATAGCTCTTTCCTGAAGGGCAACAGTTAGTTTTAGTTCCCACTGCCCCCAAGAGAATGTTCTACTTGTTATTTACAGGATGGAATTTATACATCATTTGGACTTAGGGCTTGCACTTTGCTTTTGTCCTTTTATCGGCCTCAAAACAGTTTTTTTTTTAAAAGATGTTTATGATGAGTTTAATGATCCCTCTCATAGTTGATTAATTATGATGCAAATAACAGTATGGATCTCATCATGTTTAGGCGCTCAGCATTTCTGCATTTTTGAAGACACTTACACAAGCTGTCTAAAATAACATGTAACTATCACAATGAAAAAAGCACAAGGGAAGGCTGTATCAGAAGGGGCTGATTCGAGAGCAGATTAGCCACCAGGAAAATGTAAATTTCTTTCTGATGCAAGATAAAAAAGGAGGAAAATGGATGTACACTATCTCTTCTTTTTTTCTCTTCTTCCCCTAATTTCCTCCCCAAAAGGAGAGAAAGGTCAGAATGTCACCTGAAAAAGCTGGATGGAGCTAGCAACTTTCTACAGACAGTTAAAGATGTCTGAACTATGGATGTCCTATTTATTGAGCCTACAGGGCTGAGATCAAATTTTTTGTGATACACAGAAGTGGATGAGTCTGTCAAATACTTAGGGCCTGGAGGATGAAGGTATGTTTTATACCTTATCGTTAGACTTTGAGTTCTATCCTTTGGTATATTGGCAAGGCCTGCATTTCGCAAGGGATAGACTAAAGTAATTCTCGTGTTCCAGTCCAATGGTGTAAATAAACAGGTACATTCTGAAAACAGTGCAGATTCAGGATCAGTTTCAAGGAGAGCCCAATTAGAAGCATATGAAAGCAGCCTGGCCTGTCTCCCTGGGCTAGGGCATGCATGGCTGTAGGTATTCACCTAGTGCCTGACAGGATGGAGCTCTCCTTCTAATTGGAGCTTTTGGATGCTTCTCCAACCTAAATGGTGCTGCGCACGGTAAGTGAGCACAGCTCCACTGATCTTGCTAAATATACAACTGACTTGCACTGGCTGTAGGCTGTCTCTTCCCAGAGATGAAAGCCATGGGCCTTATTTTGCTCTGCAGGTACTAAGGGAACTTGAAGCAAGTGTGAGAAGGCGTTATTATTATTCTCAGTTACCAGGTTAGTCCAGTGGAACTCTGCCTCAGGAGATTCTTAAACGTCTAGCTGTAATGGCTGGAAGGTTTTAGGTGAAGGATCTCTCTTTGCTGCCTATTTTTGTATTCTTTTTTCTAACACTTCTGCTGCTGATTTTTGCCACAGATGAACAGTTCCCAAACTTCTTTGCCCCTGCATCCTGGGTATGGGATAATGGGGGATGGAGCCGCTCTCTTTGCCAGAGAAAGGAGGAGAGTGTGAAAGATCTGGAACAAGAAGCATCCATGGGTGTTAGGAACTTAGAGCTTAACCATTACTTCACATTCTTCCCCCATTGGGATTACTTTCTTTCAGGACATTTGCTAAAAAGCAGGGGCTCAGCTCAATACCTGTGTCCCCTCGTTCTGTCCTTGCTGAGTGCAGTGCCTTCCCCTTTCCTCAAGTTTCTTTTTACTGCTGCAACTAGTGGCCCAGGCACTCACTTCCCCAGTCATATCCCCTCTCCTACTCCCAGCAGTTTTTCAGTAACCCACTCTTAAAGGAAGCACTCGTTTCATCTACTGGGTTGTTCCCAGGTTGTATGATCTGATCTGCTGCTGTTCTTTCATATAAAGTACATTTAACTTTATTATGGTTGCAAATATTATGCACATTTGTACACAGATGTATACATTACACACATACATATATTTGCATATATAAGTGTGATAAAAATGGAGTCTGCATCTGAGAGAAACAGATTTCCTTTATAAGCTTGAAATAAGTTACAAAGCCTACAACTTTATCAAATGAAGTGCTTTGGGCTGGATTTTGGTATCTGCTATAACCAGGACTTGCTAGCTGGGTGAAGACAGCTGTGCTAGGTGCTGGGGTGGGAAGACAAGCAGTCAGTTGGTGTGGAGGAGATGATTGCACCTGAATGAGGTGCTGTGAATGGAGGAGGCAGAGAGAGAAAGAAAGGAGAAAATTGAAAATTAGGTCTGAGAGCTAGTTAGGTATAGGAAAAAGAGAGGAAAGATCTAACCGTGTAATCACTTTGGTAGGTACAAGAATTACGCCATTTGGTAGATTATTTTTTTGTTTAGTTTTATTAAAAAAATAAGGGTAGTGAAGAGGTAAGGAATTCATATACACTCACAATCTAAGTTATCTTAGCACTTTAGAAATACCAGAAGTGTGATTGACTGTGCAAGGGTTGTGTGGGAAAAGGCACTAATTTAGCACATTCTCATTTTGTTGCAGAGGTTGAGGGACACAGTGAATCAAGGAAGGGATTGCAGGAGGAAGAAAAGATAGTCATAAAGTAATTTAAGGCTTCTCTAGAGAATAGAATTTTATCACTGTCTCTGCCAGAATTTGTGTTGCTTGGCAGCACACTTTAATCAAACTTTTCAGAGATGGTCACTAATTGTATGTTTCTTGTTTCCCTGTTTTGTATGTATCAAATGCTCTGCAAGACTAAGTACTGTAAAAATTGTACACTGGGGCTACAGATTGGCTAATAAAAGGTAGAGAATTATCTTTCTCTGACTCTGGCATTCATTTGCACATTTGTAGGAAAGGGTCACCACCTTTTCAGGAATGCTCAGGAATCAAACATTTTAGGAGTTTGAATCATGTGCTAAAAATCTGTGATACTTTTGCCTTGAAGTGTTAGGAAGCCTGGCTGATGTGGCCTTTCATGGCACTGCCAGGTTGGCTTCAGTTAATGAGCCTTTGAGGGTTTTCTTCTTCACTGAGAGTCTAAGCAGCAGCCCTTTCTCTCTATCTTGGTCCCAAGTGTTAGACTGACGAAAAAAAATACTCGGTCATCGTAAGGAAAACATAAAGCAATACCAGTCCCCTCCTTTTACTCAACTTTCTACTTCCAACTGTTGGCCGCACCTGAATTTCTACTAACTTATCTAACCTAAGTACCATTAGGTTCTTCCTTAATTGTTAGGTGCAGGTCTGGGTTCAGATCATGTTCTGTTGAAGTCATTGTGCAATTTGACAAGACTGCGGTGGAGGAGAAAGAAGATCAGACCCTTAAAAAGATAACTTTTGCTATCCAGACAGAAGGAAGCAATGCCCAGAGATATCATAGCTTTGTAATGACAGCAGTCCTCATGTCTGCTGTGGCTTAGACTGACGTTTGGACAGTTTTTCCTTCCTCAAGTCCAGAGAGTCAGGTCTTTTTGATACATTTTTGAGGGGAAAGAGCAAACATTAAAATTAATCTTATATTTGTCATGTTGCTATAAGATGATGATAATGTGACTGTGGACTATATGTAATGAGGTGGCTGGCTTCATCCAGTCCCTAAAGTGCTTCTTAATCTGTGTATTGATGATCGTAGACCTTCTAGCTCTTCTAATGCATGGAAGACTATTAAAGAATTTCTATATTAGCCTTTTATAAGAGGGTACAATCATGTGTGGGAAGTAAGTAAAATATGCCGTGTTTTAATCCATTAGGAGTGAATGTTATTCTTAATTGAAAGCCTAGAGAAATACTACTTATTTAAACTACTTTCTGTAGTACCTTTTATTCAAATATCTCAAAATGTTTTCCACTAATTGTTATACAGAAATAAAGAGGTGCTGCTGCTCAGTGTGCAGAACCCTCTTTGGGTAGGTCAAAGACGGTTGACTCGTAGCTCACTGCCAAATCAGAATAGTAGGGCTTTGCACTGCATTTCACAGAGATAATTGCCCAGATGATAAACTGTAAAGCAGTGAAAAAGCTGCCTTGAGGGTCTTGAGGCTTCCAGGTCTAAATCTTGTATAATTCTTAATGCAGATTTATGTGAGGCAGGGTGGCTACCAGCTAGTCGATACTCAAAGTTGAAGTAGTGTAAATGATGCCAGTTTTTTATTACGTTAGTTAAACCCAATGCAAATGTCTGTGTTAGCATTTTAAGTGGATTCTGACCTCATTTATGTTGATTTATGGTTGAAATTGTGTTTACAGTTGGTGATGCTAACCTGACTAGTACTGTAATAATTTCTATTCACATGAATTGATGTAGCCTCTGCATTTGTAGACGAGACTTTGACTTCTTTGGGAAACAGTGCCAGGGAGAAGGGTAAGGGGTGTTAGATGATGAAGAAGCAGCTTTAACACAAAATGCCTGTTCAGGGTGATAATTGTCCTAAGGAAATAGGCCAGTGTATGTCCCACATGTCACTATGTCACCATCAACTCCATTTCACCACAGCACTTGTACGCATGATGCCACACTAAATTGTTCCTACATGGCTGAATGCAGATGGAAGGAAAGTGGTGCTACTGTTTAAGCAGGCATTTGGAGCTTAGGGTTTAGTATTTTCCTTAGTTAGTCTCTCTTTAGCATTTCTTTGCCTTTTTTTTAAACCTAGGGTGAGTGAAAAATTTTTCAGAGGTGAAGAGAGAAAGATTGGCACTTGAGATCGGAGGCGACATGATTTCAGAAATGTTGTGCTTTTTGAGGCAGCTAAAATTTGCTAAGCTTCTGGATCACCTTGACACTTACTCAGATTACAGCAGTGTTATCTGTGGATTCCTGCAGTGTTTAATAGCAACACAATGGTTAATGCCTAACATTTTAATATGTACTTAGCCTGTGATCTGTGACAAGTCTATAATTCTGTATGGAAAATTCTTTAAAGATGTATGATGAAAAGTGATTAGTGATCACTTTTAGATTATTCGCTTAATTTCCAAAATGGAATGCCTAGTCTTTTAGGTTTTGTTTTGTTTTAATACTCAGTAATGTAGCTTGATGGTCCACAAAACCTTACTTTTGCTTTTTTTTACTCTTTGCTGTAGAATAGCTACCAAAAGAATTAAAGGAAAGAAAATGTTGATGTCCTTACGTGGTAAAAATACAGTTTGCTAAATGCCAGTCATGCCCAAATGTCATTTTAGTCATGCCAAATTCACCAAAATGTTTTGCAATTGAATTAATTAAATACCACCCAAAGGACAAAATTTGTTCTTTTCCTGAGCTGTTTCTCAGTTAGGGGAGAGGGAAGAGTGTAGATCTCTTTTCAACTCAAATCCAATCCACTGTTATCCCTACAAAGACTGTTAGAATCAATACTGCCCTGTGACTGCCAGGATAAATACTGAGAATTACTGGATTGTCTTTGAAGAAGAGCATATTTTAAGAAAGCATGAACCCAAAACTGATTATTTTTGTTTGAGTAGTCTTCTGGTTTTTGGGGAGTAAACAGACCTTGCTAACTTCCTTAATATCAGAGGTTGTTGTTTTGTTTACTGTCCTGACATCTCCCGCACACTCAGGCTGCTTTCTAATGGCAGAAAATAATGAGAAGAAATGGTGAGTGTTTGTAAAATAAATATTATCACCATTGGGTGAACCTGGTGATGGCATAGCCCCATATCTAACCAGCTAAGCTGTGTAGCAATAGTACAAGTCCAGGGCCACATTCTGCATATCTACCTTGGGTTGCAGTTGGGCAAATCACAGTTAAAGAAATCCTTACTCAAAAAGAAAAATTATGATACAGATGGGTCACAAAATCTTGTGTTTGTTCTGGAACCATATTCAGTGCGTATTTGAAGTTATCAGAATAATTCCTATCAGTTTAAATGTTTTAGAATGCGCCTAGCGTAAGCTGCTATGAGAGCACCATTTATCAAAATGTGTTCTGCAGAGTGCTGCGTCAGTCTTGTTAAATCTTATTAATCTTCACTCATACAAGAAAACTCGTTTGAGTTACATGGACTGCTTGCATTACTAAGAGTTATGGACTCAAGCTCCTTATGTATGAAGATGTACCACTAAGAAGACCATAGATGTGCATGAATTTGATAACCAGGCAGTGAAGGCAGGACATGGTCAAACACTGCAAAATGGAGACACATGCAGAAAGGATTTGGCATAAAGTCTGAAGGTCAGTAGAACAGTGTGAAGCAGGTGCAGCCATGGTTAAACTGTTTATTCTCCAGCTAAATAATGGAGTCTCTCAACCTCTTGAATAGATATGATCTTCTGTATTTTGTTCTGTTTCTAGCATATGACCTCTACAACTTTTTGGTGCTGCAAAAAGTACAAAAAAATAAATAAGAGCAGTCTTATCAACATATTGCTGCACAAAGTTTTGTTGGGGGAAAAAACAAACAGATGCCACATACACAGTACCATAAGGATTTAAGAAAACACATGATTCCTTTTAGGTATGTGGCTGGATCAACTCCAAGCATGTGTGGAAGGGTGAGGATCAGTCTGACTAACATACAATAAGTTGGCATCTTTTGGTACTGATCTTAGTTTCCTATGTTGCTGAATGAAAATCTGTCATTGTAGCATGCCAGTTGCAATACACCTGGCCTGGTATGAAGTTGAAAGATGGATAAAAGACCCTGGTGTAAGATCCTTTCCATGCGTCTAGTTTCATCATCTGATTTTGACCCTAAGCATCTGTCTAACAGGGCTTAAAATCAAGTTTACAGAGTCATTAATATTGTTCATTGAATAATTGTATGGTCACCCAGCCAGATATAGTGGACTTTGATTTGTGTGCATTATTCACCAGTCCTCACTGGGTTTCTCTGGCGGTTAGTGTGGAGTTTCATGAACAGCTAGGCAGGCATTTATGCGAAGGGGATAATTAAATGTGCAGAACCCAGTCAGTTTCTCCTGGCTACTACTGTGACAATTTTAATGTCTATGAGACTAATGTCAAACTTTATAAATTTTTGTGGACACAAACAGAAGTTTGCTTGCTTTAGATTAATTTCAGTATTCCAAATATTTTTTAAAAAACCTGCTTATCTCCTGACTAGTTTGCCTAGCATTTGGGAGATTATTTCAAGTGGACTTAGAGTTTATAGAGTAACTGAGATGTTACGCATAAAATTCAGTGTGTTCCAGTGGGAAGATCAAAGGACTGGAAGTAACTTACTTTCTACAGTCTGACTTCTCCCATCAGCATCATCACTGACTTCTGCATACCTTTCCACCCGTTCCTTATCGACTTGTGCTCCTCACCGCCCAGACACAAACCAGATCTGATCCTGCAGCCACAGAGCCAAGTTAGCCTGGTACTGTGTAGTGTAGCCTGTGTGACCTGCTGAAAGACAGAGCAGTCTGTATCTGCTTGGATATATATGTCATGTGTGACTTCAGGCAAATCACAGTAAATGAAATGACAAGAATGTAGTTTCCTTTCAGGATAGCAGATGCTTTGAAGTGGGCAGTCTGGTTGGCCATGCCTTTTTCATCTGTACCTGCAACCCTTCCTGCGTACATAAATCAAAGGCTTAAGTGGCAAAGGCTGAAATACTGGGAAGGAGGCAGGTACAGAACATGAGGACATGATTTTTATTAGATGCTGTGTTTATGGAATAGATCCGTAGGTCTCTGTTACTCTCTACAGTGTTCAGCATATGTGTAAGACTCAGCAGGCATTTATTTGTGGGTAACCAGGTATGGGATGTCTGTGTCTCCAGGGTATGTAGTGTGTTCTTTAGGCAGCTGCATAGCAATGAATTTGCCTGAGTTATCCTGAATCCTTCTTTGAAGCATTCACTGACCAAAATTTAATACAGTAAGAATCTTAACTGAAAGAAACAAAGCTTCTCTGAATTGACCTGAATTCAAGGACTTTTTCCCCTATTTCTCATATTTTAAAAGCTGGTATACCGGGGCTCTTGGACTTACTGCTGTTGGAGTACGTTACTTTGTACTGCTGCATTGTGGTTGTGCTTTTGAAGTTGAATATCTATACATATCAATAGATGGACAACTGTTTAGCATTTTTATAAATTAAATGATGTAAGCAATGAGTATTATTGATGGACAGGTTTTTCTGTATTGCTGTCATATTCAGTAGTTCACACTATAGTTGTTAGGCAGCTAGTCTTTATGGCTAAGCTACTGGAATGAGCCTGTCCCACAGCTTGTCTTCAGAAGTTCTGCCCCATAGAGTGTGCAGGAGGCAGGGCTGTGACAGCTTCTGGGATTTCTTTTATTTTTTTCAGTCAATGTCTTGGCCAGAGATGGAACATTGAACAGTAAAAAGGGTTAGAAGAGAAGCAGTCCTTTAGAAGTCTTTAGAATAGAGGTAAATATAAAGAAAATATGGAAGAAACCTGGGTAACAGATGCAATGCTGTCTGGTTTTTAAAGGACACTGGAAACTACCAGGTGTCTCTGCTTTATATATATCAGGCTGATAAGGAAGGACACATGTACATTTAAAATCTACAACTTTCGTTTCCAGTCCCTAGTTGGTTTTGCCCTCACTGAAGAAAAAAAAATTCTTTCCTCTTGCTAGAGGCAAGAATAAAAGACTGTCTGAAATTTCTGTGGATTTTGACTTGGAAAAAACAGGACCACACAGATGGAAAGAAGGAAAGCTAGGAAATCCCTGATGAAATCTTTGCAGTGGCATATTTCTCTATACAATTTTATTGAACTAAGTAAATTTTTTTTAATTCTTACCTTCAATGTTTGTTTTATTTTATTTTTCTTTTATCTGTGTCCAGAGTCTCATTTCTCAAAGACAGGGACAGCAAACTATGAACAACAGATACCCAAATGAAGGTGTTTTTTTTTTTCTATCTGGGATTTCTGCATCAATAACTCAGAAAGTGATTCAAATTCTAAATCAGCAAAATTAAGCAGGTGCAGGCACCTCAGCCAATGTGAAACATCTTCCATCTTAACTTTGAAACTAAACAAGAGAGAGGAAAGAAGCATATCACTGCTTTTGACTAATGGCTAAGGAAGTGCCTGAGAAGGATGAATAGGGGACACCTTTGCAAGGACCAAGAAGCCAAGAAATTTAAGGGGTTCAGAAGGATAAGCTGCTTTCTACAGTCACCCAAGGTAGACAGAGCTGCATCATTTCTAACCAAGAATATTGTTGTTTGGTATAGGAATAACAGAATAGCAGCACAGTGCCAGAATAACACTGCTGTCTCAGGAATCAGTCCAGAGAGGGGGTAGGGTATGACTTTTTCCAGGATCAGTGGATAAACGCAACTATGGACAGATGGATGATAGAAGTAATCTCTGAGGGGTATTCCACAGAACTGCAGGGAAGCAAAAATGTTGGGGGGAGGTATGGAGAGTGATTTGTCAAGATTGGGAGCATGACAAAGATTAAAAAAAAAAATGTTCTTCCTCATCTTCACCTAGTAAGTGGGATAAACAAACAATGCTTCCACACTTGTAAAATTTTTAGGGATAGTCCAAAATAAACCAGTAAAACCTCTACATTCAGGTACTTATATGTCTGTCATCACTGTAATATCTCAAGAGTAATTAATGAATTGGAAGGTCAATATAATACAACATGGCTGGCAACTGAGATGAATAAGACATGTTATTTTCTTATCTGTCTTGTTTTATCCTGGCAGTTGATCTGACTAGAACAATTTTTCCCTCTTGCTGCTCCTCAGTTCCTCAGCTGCAGTTCAGCTTTTCCACAATTATTTCCAATCTCTGATTTTAGAAGTCTGGGAAAAAAGCTGCTTTTCTTCACTTTTTCCATGTTTAGATAACCTTTCAGCTTAACATCGATGGCTACTTAGGGTTAACAGGTACTAGTGAAATATATGTACTCTATTTTATTCATAGGGGTTGACTCTTCATCACTTGGCTTACAGTGGATTGAGGTGTCACTAAGACTACTTTATTTTCTTCTCTACTTTCCTAAGCTGCCTCTTGTGTTGTAAATTAAATTTATGCAAAGTAAGTTAATGCTGGTGATACACAATTTTCATGTTTGTCTTGTGGCCAGTTTAATACTAATGGGATTCTGAGCTGTGCGCTTTGTTTTATTAAATGATTTGGGGTTCATTTAATGACATAGTGGGTAATTATAATGGTACTTTGCAACTTTGGGTAGCTTTTTATGATGCAGGGCCAGGGTATCTGCTTGCTTTTTGGGGAGTCTAAGAACATTTCTTGTTGGGAGTTGCTCTAACTTGCCCAACTGTCTCAATAGCAAATATCCTTCTTCAATCATTTTTCTTGCCTCCAGTAATATGCACTCATTTTCCACAGTTTTTCACTGGAAAAGTGTTCAAAAAATGTGTGGTCCTGGCACTTCATGATATGGTTTAGTGGGCATGGTGGTGTTGGGTTGATGGTTGGACTTGATGATCTTAAAAGTCTTTTCCAACCTTAATGATTCTGTGAGATTCTGTGATTCCAGGAATGTAAGTGAAGGAAATATATATTAAAACCCTGTATTGTTAACATGGACCTTGGATTTTTTGATCGCCCATGGCATCTCATTGTTTAGTAGCACACAGAAATAAACCCGATGATCCTAACCCTTTTTGGCAGTTTAAAGGGAATTTAATGAGTTCATTGCTATTTAAGATTCTTCTATACTTGCCATGTATAGTAATGGGATTATGCATAAACTGGGCTCTTTTAAAATCTGCATGATGTAGAAACATGATTTTGAGAAAGTTAAGATCTGCTTTAGTCTAAAATAACACTTTATGTTGAAAAATCTTCTTAAAAGCACTGAAAGTACTGCTACTTACTGGAAGAAAAGTTGCCATTTATCAATTCAGAAAAATTAGCTATAATCCACCCCCCCCCCCCCCCCCCCCCCCCCAACACCCCCGCCCCCCCCCCCCGCTTCTGTTAAGAAATGTGTAGTAACCAAGAACCAACTATTGCTAAGAAACTGATAAACTGCAGTGGCAACAGTGAGGAGCAAGTGCAATAAAGCCACATTATGACAGGTTCAATTTTCTGTCAAGATGCCACTGCCTGAAATGGATCCCTGTCTTGGCTATCCTCTGACATTAGATTTCTTCTTGATGCTAGCAAAGCATGTTATTATATGGCCAGAAAAACATTTTTTGACTTTGTGATCTCAGAAAGTGCCAAGACATAAGGTTTAAGAGCTGAGGATTTAGGTAGTCCAGTGAGCTGTGAGATGATCTGGATTAGTGCCCTGACTGTCAACCCCAGGATGACTAGAAATCTAGGTCTCTGAATCCAATTCAGTATAATCAAAATAATTTTGCCTCCCCTTTGCCATTAGCTTTCAAATGACTTTGTGTTGTTTGTTGCAGTTGTTTATATGTAGCTAAGTTAGCCATGAGAAAATGACTCTTCCTATCTCAGGAAAGTACATCATTTTGTATTGACTGAAGTTGGAGTAATGTGTGTACAAGACCTACAGATTGCCATTCATAGTTCTGCTGAGTTTTCAAGGGAGATTGAAGGCACCCTTCTTCCCTCTTTTTCAGGTATGTCCTTTTGTTAAGATTGTGGAAAATGCTCATAATGGTATTGCTTAAGCATTATGAATGCTCTGCCTATGATGTAGCTCTTTAGAATATTTCCATATCACATTCTGGATCGCAAGTTTTTGTGTGTTGTAGATGGGATTTTAGGCTGCTTGTATTTTGTAGGATCAAGCACCTAATATTGATGCCATGCCATTAGTCTTGAGGTTAATTGGAAAACCTTTATTTTTTCCCCTTGAGTTTGCCTAAGCAGTGATGAATACTTAAATTCTAGGCACAGCTCCCTCATGGGAAGACTGCTGAAGAAATAATTTCTCTTTCCTGGAGCCAAAGATTTGGGAAAAGAAAAAAAAGATTGCCTGTGGCAGCTAACGGGACAGTCCCCGACTGTTTGTACTATTACTGATTGGTAACTTTCTGTTTAGAGAATACAGCGAGCAACTAGAGTCAGAAACGCGATGAGACATCAATATCATATGTACTTCTGAGGAAGGAACTTAGTGGTTTCCTTTTAAAGGAAGCCCTATTAATTTAGCATTAATAATGTATTGAATTTTAAAGGCTCAAGGATATTGAGGCCATTTCTTTGAAGTTGCTGAGTGTCCCCAAACCACATTGAAATTAATGGGAGTGGAGGGCACCCAGTGTGATGTAAAGCAAGAGCTATTCTGAAGTTAATTTCACAAGATATCTTGCTGCTTCTTACTGCGTTATTTTATAGAGCTCTTCGTACTTTATATCTAGACATGATTAAACAACTCACTGGAGAGGAACTACCCCATCTCACACACCACAGAGTATGCTATTGTATACGCTGGCACTCCTATCAGAGACTCTGGGAAACACTGAGAGCGCCAAATTGTATTAGTGTGGTTTAGGACCCATGAAACCCTAAGTATGCCATAAGTGACTGAGATGAAAGGTGCTGAGTCTCTGGCGTTACCCTTTGAATTTCCCACACTGCTTGCAGTCAGTATTATGTCCTAATTGTTGCAATACAGCTATGTATTTTTCTCCTGTGTTAATTTAATTGCTTTGATTTCTTGCAGTACTTCAGTTTTGATGCAAAAAGAACTGTCCCTCATTCAAAAGTAATATGAATCCCATAGATATGTATGGGGTCTGAGGAAGCAGAGGCTCACATTCCTAGTTGATAGTAATTTGTAGGTAGAATCCTCAGAATTCTTTCATATCAAAGCAAGCTGCTCAGCTTTCTCAGACAGCACAGAGAGCTATGTAGAACTCCCCTCCCTCTGTCGTTTCTGAAATAAAGTTTTGCTGAAGAATAAATTATGAAAAAAGTATTATTTTAAAAATTGAAGCAAATAACGTTGTTATTCTTGGAGAGGGTGAACATACAATCTTTTATGTTATGTGGTCTAACTCTTGTACACATGTTTTAGTCACATTAAAAGGACAGCAGCTTTACAGGATGTTTAGTGTTCTACAAATTGAGTTAGAAACAGCATGCAGAGTTTCGTGTTAAATTGGGTGCAGTGACATAAAGTAATTCACCCTGCAGTGCAATCTATCAGTTACATTGGTGTACTTAGGTGCTCAGGGAAGAGTGAGTCAAAACAGGTTTAACTTTAACTTTTTCTGACTAAAAGCTTTAGATACAACCTGTGCTTTTGTTCATTTATATAAGAACTTAAATAACAATTGCGTGATTGGATGTATAAGCTTTATAGAAAAGTGCTTTTTACAGGTTGGGACCCACCACCAAACAACATATATTTATACAGCTTCCTCTAACAGCATGATATAGCATGCAGTTACCTAGCATGTTCATCTCATGTTCTTCATAAATATTATTGGGATTGATTTCGGCTTACACATAAGCTTACTTAAACTGTTTTGATAGTATTCAGAGGTCAGAAAGCAAGGAAGTTGTTAACTAATTATATTTTTACAGCTGAGTGAAGCACAACTTCTACGTGCCTAACGAGCACAGTCTCATGAGAAATTCTACTAAATCTTGCTATTTCATTTCTTGAACAATGAGATGATAACTGGTATTACAAGCCAGTTTTTACAGGTTGATAAAGGAACGTGCACAGTCACCTGCAAGATTAATAGCAGAGGAAGCAATGATGTTCTGAAGTCCTGCCTGCCAGTTCTGTGCCGTGGCCTTAAGATTGGCTGTCCCTTGCCCTTGCCCTTTTCCTTGCCTTTTAAGATTTGAAATTCTTTAGTGAAAACATTCACAAATATATTTGACTGGAGGGGATGAGATCTGCACAAGATCCTTCTGTCTGCTGAGCGGAGCTGAGCTTTATACACAATTTCTACTTCCTGCAAACTGAGTTGTTGCTAGATACTACCAAAGTCTTGCAGAGCTCTGGTGAGAGAGTGCTATAAGCAGAATGTGCATCCTAATAGAGGCTTAAATACTTCTAAACATTTTAATTTATGGTTCTTCAAGCAGCATTTAGTGACTCTGGACACTTGGTGGCTCTCATCAAAAGTCAACTACATAGAGATAGCAGATGCAGCTGTTAGCTATGTTGTCATGTTATGCCACATTGTTTGTCACTACTACCAGCATACATACGAGTCTGGTTGTATGAAATCTCACCCTTTGGCCCAGGTTTTTAATTGGAATCTTACCAGGAAACAAGATCACAATAAACAGAAAATACAGAGAATAGTCAAGTCTGTGCCATACTAGAGTTCCCATGATAGTGCCTTACTTTTACCCTCTGACATGATAAAAACAGGTCATGTCTGTTTTGCTTGTGTTGAATACTGTTTGGAATTCACAGCAGAAGTGAGAGGTTTTACACATGGGGATGGTGGAAGAAGGATTTATGGAATGGAAAGTATTAACCTAATGAAAGAGCATTTGCATGTTTTCTGAGCAAAATGTTATATAAAAAAAAAAGAAATCTGGCATAGCTGATGAAAGCATTTTAGTTATTGATCCCTTTATAATCCTCTGTTTTCTTTTTCCTCCCTCATCATACGATGTAGGCTGTAATATTCATAAGCAGGCTAACCTTTCTTGTCCTGTAACTATTCACTTCTAAGTGATGCTTTATATAGTGCCTGGAGTGCATGTTTTTGGGTTCTTTTAATATAAAAAGGTTGCCTAAAAACATCTTAAATAATAGCTGCAATTATGTACAGACTTGTTTTAAACAAACTGAACATTAATTATAGAGGGCTGAATCTTCGGCTAATTGCATCTGCTTAGTTTCCCTGCTGGCAGGTCCACTTTACACATGTGTATTCCATTTGCTTTAGGAGGCATTTGTTGGTATGAGCCAAAAGCTGGTACTTGTATGACAGAAGGTGTTGAAACTGATTTTTTTAGGTTAAGTCTGTGCTCCCTCCAAAGTTTAGGCAACCCATCCTTGGGTTTAACAGTGTGCAAAATACCCATATAAAATGTAGTCATTAAAATGATGTAAAATAATTACATAGTATGTACATTACCTAGGATTCTGGAAATGGGGTTTAGCAAAAAAGATTAAACTTTTTCTTACAGCTTTTTTTTTTTTTTTAAAAATCATCCTGCACTTTTCTCTGTAGGGCTAATTTTCTATTAGAACACATGATCTTCTGAAACACTAAAGGAAAATTCCTCTAATTTTAATTTCTGACATAAGGCCCAGCCATCTTTTATTACTTGTCAGTGACTGAGGAAGATAGCTTGAGAGTGAAGAAGCTACTCGGGGTGAACTATGGAACTCTGAATGGAAAGTCAAATAGTATCACAGAGCTAAGCAATAGCTTCTGGTAGCTGGGAGAGAAACAGGGTAAGACCTATAAAGCCAATGGTCTGTGGGACACAAAGGGTGAATATAAGTGAAGATCACACCAGCGTCTAATACCTTATGAATATATCTTTCATTTTCAGTATTCACCATTGTAATAGCAGATTGGAGGATTTATTTTTCTTGTAGTAAGCACTATGCCATTTTTCTGAGAGTTTCATATCAAAGTATTAGCAATGAATTAATGCTTTGCACTAAGTTTATTATGAAACTATATGGCTTAGAGTTGCAGCTGCTTTTCTTTTTAATTTCATAACTGTCTAGAAGAGGTGGCAGTGATAAAAACGTTATTATGTATTTAATGCCACGGCAATACTAGCCAGGTTATCGCAAGCAAGACTTCTAGGATATAAGTTGAGTAAGGATAAGCATGCAGAATTATTAATATAGCAATCAGAAGAGCTCAGATCAATAAAATTCAGATCAAAAAGGATTTTTTTCCTAACTGCTGTAAGCCTGATTCTCCAGAGTCTAACATTTGTCATCTGTGTGAAATGGCAGTAAAGTCAATGGAGATTTCTGATCTGGCAGGATTCTAGCCTTGGCTTATGCTCAGATGTGAATGACAAATGATGGCATCAGATACAAGGCTTTTTATCTTTTATTTAAGTATAGAAAGTAAATAAGTAATTGTAGAATGACTTGTTTATATCTTGCAAAGAAGCATATTTACTGAGAAGTATTTTGTCTTAATTACAGCATTTTATTTTACATCAGCATTAGCATTGCAACAAGATGAAGACATCTTTGCACTGCAAATTGTGTGCAGATACTTGAGCATCTGCGTCATGGTACCTGCTGATACAAAGTTATCTGATGATTTTAAAAGTTTTACTGACTGAGCAACAGCTTCTCTTTGAAACATAAGCCTACTCATTTTAACCTCTAAGCTAGATATAGTTCATTGATGACTTTGTAGGGCATTGGGAACTTTTGGTGTTTGCATTTACTGTACATTTTTATGATCCTGTACCATGCTGTTTCCCTGTACATGTGTCGTGGTGAAACGAGGACAACATGAAAGTCACTGGGAAACAAAAATGCATGACATTTTGCAGAACTTAGCCTGTAATTTTATGCTCCACAATGAGACATACCTACAATAATTTGACAAAATGAAAGCAACACGTGTCATACCAGCTCCAGATAAATATTCTGTCTCCTCTACAGCAGCTGCATTGAAAGAGATCTGACATAATGGTGTTACATCAGCAGAACTACTAATCTCAGATGCTAGTTATTTCAATACCAAGGGAGAGAATGCTGTAGCGAATGGAGGTCATTCCATATCCTCTATCACTTTGGACAAACATGGCATTTTGGAGTGTCCCTGCTAATGGCAGAATACAGTGCTGATGCTAACATTGCTGTCGCAGAGCTACTTGTGCAGGTCATCTGCTCCTAACAGCAAAGTGTCTCTTCAGATGGGCCTGTTTATTTTGGTGCCTTGCAGAAGCAACAATATTTCTTGGAAGCAAAGGGCATCCTCTAGGTTTTAGTCGCAAAAGCAGAAGTCTGACGTATCAGAAATGAATTTTTTTTTTAGATATTTAACCCTCTTCAGGAATACAGAATTGCTTTCTAGACCTTTTGCCTCCTCAGTTTCCCATGTGATGGGTCATGCCAAAAATAGAGCTGCAGAGTTCTGCTAGGAACACAAGAGTATCAGAATCCACAAAGCAAGCACACGTGTCTCTTCATAGTCCTCAAGTGGGGGAATTGCAATGAGAGGTACAATAGTTTTACTTTAACTAAAATAAGAAGAATGCTGAGAGAATTTTGCTATTTTCAGTGTCATGACGTGGCACACATGAAGAATCCTTTTCCTTGGCAATAACTCCTGAGCCATAAGGTTGAACCTGTTTACCCAGGCACAGTGCCATTCTGTCAGATGGGCATTGATACACCAATTGTACATACGCTGTGTTTTATGTGCATCAGGTGTAAGTATCCCAGATAGATTCCCAGCAAGGATTGTCTGTATGTCTGCTCATTCTAATTTTACGTTTCCTTGTTCCATTACTAATCCAGGTACGGGTCTGATTATGTTTCAAAAATAGAGAACAGCTTTTTTCTCCTTTAATAAGACCTCTTGCCCACTTGCATAACATAGATTAGAGTAATGCTTTAGGAGAGGTTTTTGGAAGACAAACTTTTCTCCCTGGCCTTACCAGACCCCCTCCTTCTGCATTCAGAGAAATGAGAGCTTTATAAATCTTTTTTCCTTTCTAAGCAAAGTCTCTGTAGGATCCATTAGAGTAAATCTTTGGCACCAAGCTAGATTTCATGTGGACAGCAGAGTAGAAATCTGTGTTCAGTCACTCTCTGCACTACTTTGCAGGATGTTTTGCCTTAACTGGTATGAAACATTGAGGCTTCAGGGTTCGAGAAAGAGCTTGGCGCTGGGGATTGTCTCCCTAGCTGCTCTCTCACAACCACCACCTGCCTTTCCTCTTGATTTCCTCAGTGGCCTCAGCTTTCTGTAAATCAGCAGGACTCCCAGCATTGCTCTTGCCCTTAGACATTTTATATGGCTATGGTACAACATCTTATTTTGCTTATTTTACTCCTTTTTATGTGTTCCATTTTCATGTGTATTGAAGAGATAAGGATCTGATATCTGTGGAATGTACAGAGTGACGCCAGGTTATGCTCTTCTCTGATAGCTGAAGCAATTGCACAGGCATCCAATTATTTAGAACAAAGCTTTGATAATCTAATTTTCTTGCTCATCTCATGCAGGCTGTTCCATAGTAATGCTGCAGATTTGAAAAAATATGACAAAAATCTTAGTTTTCCTGATATTCCTTTTGGAATTAGCTTTATTAAGTGTTGGGGCAACACACTGAAGCAGAGCTGCAGAGCTAACCTCTTTGATTTTGCTTTGATTTAAACTCTGAATAATGGATTATATTTTTCTTCTGGACCTGGCATGTATCTTTTAGACTGGCCACAGAGTGGGCAAAAGCAATACATTTTTCAATTGTATATGTTTCTATGAATGCTGACAGTAAGCAGTTGCATTTGAAAATACCCATCCTCCCTGAAGTCTTCTTAACTTGCCTCTATCTACATACGTAATTTTTTCACCCACTTTTAAACTGCAGCTGCCTCTGGTTGGCTGAACCGGCTTTAGCTGTGTATATTACTACAAGATGCACTTGAATGCAATGTAATTTTCTGGGAAATTTTAAGTAGAAGAATGATTGCTGTGCTTTGTTGGGACTCACTTATTAGTATCCTCTCCTGTTGCTGAAGCATCCTGAAACCTTTAAGGACTTTTGTTGCAGAGCACAGAGGCATAAAAGCAACCTGCATAAACCAGTGTTGAGATCCAAAAAATTGCAGTTCAGACTGGATATGAATATTTTGCTGCTCAGATATTTTGATTGTGGGTTGGGATTTGCCATTTTCCAAATGTTTGTATAGTGCAATCCAGCACAACAAAGCCATACACAGTTTGAATTCTCTAGGCTACGACATAAAAGCTAAAATAATGAAAGTAATGTCATCTGCAAACTGTAAAGAATACACAGTGGAACGGTCCTTTCAGTTTAACATGTCACCATTCAATTAATGGAATGAGCATCAGTACTGCAAGGAGAAATCTGCATGCAGACATTCCCCATTCCACTAGTGTCTGGATTTCTGGTAAAGCAAGAGTGTTGGTCCTTCTGTCAGTATGTTTAATTAACTTCAGCTTTACTTTTGTTTCTGCAATTTACAGTCAGTTAAATCATAAATACTGTTTTGTAACTGATAGAACAGTATGTAATGGTCCTCATCTTGTATCCTTTTTAGTCTGAATGTCACATCCTCTTTGTAATTTTTAATGACAACAACAATTTTTATTACACTGCTGGAACTTTTCCCAGGGTAATTGTGTCTTTTGTATATAATATGTGATCTAGAAATGAAACTGCAGCAGAAAGCTGCTAAATCCAGCATCTTCTGTAGCTGCATATTTATGTTAAAAAATTCTTGGACCTTGTGCAAGAGATTGAAAGTATTTTATAAGACAAAATCAACCCAAAATTTAAGTTAATGATACAGAAGGTAGCTGAGCTTTCTGCAGCTGAGAGTTGCTCTAAATATGAAAGTGAGGCCAGAACATATTTGCATATAAGCTCTGATCTGCTCTCTTATGGAAATCAACTGCACATTTGTCTTGCTGTGTGTCTGGATGCACTTTGAAAGTACTTCAAATTAACAGATTTTACATTTTGACTGCAAAATTTGCTCCAGTTCTGATTTCCTTTAAGACAAAGAGAAGTAATGACCTTCTGAGTAGCAAACTGACTGATCAAGACCTTTCTGCTCATGGATTTACAGGAATTCAGAGAAGTCATTTAAGCAACAGTCTCATCAGGGGCAAATCTTATCCAAAGCTTAGACTTTTATTGTTGCAGCCTTCAGAATATTGGTCAAAGAAACCTTTCATTGTGTAACTGCATTGTGCTATCAAATGCAGCTGTACTAAAGTCGCATGTCACACGTGTAACAGAAGCAAGTATCTTGCCTACCTACCAGGATGACTGGTGGGGGATAAGTAGTGGGTGCTACATTTCAGACAGAGAAGATAGCAGAAAAAACTTATATTCCTGCCTCAGCATTACAGCATAAGCCACTATTTGTGAAGCTATGGGCTATGCATTTCTGTTCTGGTTTTGGAACTCAAAGCACATGGGATGAGAGGAGAAGCAGTTACAGACACAGTTATTGCCTGTAGTTCACTCTGTCACTTCTTCCCATTGAAAGTGAGAGATTATTGGAGAACTTGGGAAAGCAAGTGGCTAAACTGCTTTTCAGTCCACCAACCTGGAATCAGATACTGACTACAGTGTATGAGCACACTCTTCTTCTCTGCGTGTTTATCCCATATTGAATTTATGGGTGGCATAGAATCCATCCATCAGTAGTGCTACAGATCCTCATTTTCTACCTGAATTTTTAAGTTTAGTGATCAGTTCTTCAGAAGCTGAGTATGTTTTACTGGATGAGAAACAGGGACAAGGTCGTCTAAGATACAGAGGCTTAGCTAATTCAGTAAATTGAATAAACATCACATGGGAACGTGAGGAATGCCTTTTCTGTAGAAGATGGTACCCTGTTTAGAGTTTCCAATGTTTATGCAATTAAATATTTCCTATGCCTTGCCTTAATTTTATGGTTTCTTTGATTATTTCTTTCTAGCTCAACAAAATTCACCAAAAATCCATGAAGGCTGGTGGGCTTATAAGGAAGTGGTCCAGGGAAGCTTTGTTCCAGGTAAGTGTAATTTAAAAATTTTAGTTTTTGTTAAATATTTTTTTCACTGCAGTTAATATCGCTGGATTTGGGGGAGTTGTGGGGTTTTTTGTGTTTTTTTTTTTTTTTTTAATCCATTGCAAAGATTTGAAGTACACAAGTACTCAACATCACATTATAGTGAAGCATAGAAAAGTTTTTGTCAATACATCATGCAAAGACCATGGCTGTTTTCTGGGAAAGAAATTGCCTTGAAGACATTCCTGGTTTCTCTCAGTAAGACTAACATGATGCTACTTTGTGAATGTGTGTGTTCTGTGTGGAGACAGAAGGGGAGGACTGAAAAGCAGTATTGTTAACTGGATGAATTTACTTATCTGATGCAGCATTTCTAGATAATACCATTTCTACAAATTTAAGAGTGTATTAGGAATGGAACCTAATTGAAACATGAACCTAACAATGCAAGTTTCACTGATCTTTGTTTTCGAAACAAGAAACAGTAAGTGAAAAAAGATTAAATCCTAACTCGGCTTCAGTAAGATTTAGTAAATGATATATAGTAAGTAGGCAGCTAAAAGGATGTAAATAAGCAACACCAGCTGAATTTAATAGGCAAAAGTGAAATTCAGGCTAGCAATAGCCTGGCATTGGTCAGTATTGGTAGAACTCCTTCAAAACACATGTATTGGTTGTCCTAATGCTATATACTCCTTGAGTATCATGTGGTCTGAGTAGGCCTTTGCTTGTTCTTTTTATCTCTGGATCTCTCTAACACATTTCAGGATTCGAGCTGCCCGAGACATTAGTTGTTCTTAGACTGACAGTCTTTTATTTTGCTTTTGACCTACATTTGACATCTGATCTTTTTGTGCTTCCTTTCTGTAAATTATTTTGTTCTTTCTTTCAAACCAAATTACTTTGTTGGGTCTTCACTGTTCACTGTTAACTAGATGTTTCCATTTAGAAAAGGAATCAGGAGGCTTTAGCAACCTCCATTTTCTGTTCAGTTGTGGAGCTGATTTGACAGTACATTAGTCATTCAGTATACACAGAAGCATTCAGTGATTATTTTGTTCAGTACATATTCAGTGCAATTGAGATGAATATGCATTAATTTATGTATATTAGCTATATATTATAAGGTAAAAGAGTGCTTCAAATTCTGTCATGAATGCACTGTGAAAATTGCTACATGATCTTTATTTCCTCAAAGTACTAGAGTATATTACTTGGCCATTGTGTGAGGTATTCCTAAGAATCTGCAGATTTGATCTATTATCTGATATTTTCACTGTTGTGACAACAGTTGCAATCTGACAGTCATTCAAAATACCCAAAATGCCGATTCTTTTGATAGGAATACTAGTGCAAATGAGATGAAATATTTCAACCCACAAGTTTCTGGCACTGAAATTCTTGTGAAAAACTCATACGAAAATCAACATCTACAAGCCTGGAGCTTAATTACATATTGATGTAGCATAAAGTAGCTTTTCAGATTTATTTGAGATTGGTTTGGGCTGTCAAAGATGCTGTAGTGTATTGTTATGTGTGTTTAGTTCCTAATGTTGATAGTGGGGGAAGAAACCTGGAGAATGTAATCACCTGCTTTCAAGAAATTTCAGCCTTCCTGATTTGCACAACCCAGACAGTAGAAGGTGAATGAAAAAAATATTTGCTTAGCAGACCTTCTAATTATTTCAGCTTAAAGTTATTGAGAAAAATAATTTAATTTTCAGCATGTTAAGAAATAAATGTGATCAGGTAATGCTTGTGGTATTCTAGTCTTAACAGCGTGAGAAATTTGGGTTTGGGAACATCCTCAGAAGATTAAGGAGGAAACAGTCATGACTCAAACTTTCAAGAAGGAAGACTTTTTAGACTAGTATGGAGAGAGACCTCCTTTCTGAGATAGCCCTGAGTTACCCATACATGTTGAATATTGGACTAACCTAGCACACATCCTCAAGAATTGATCCAAAAGGACAATTATGACCCGCTCACTGAAGCAGCCATGAAGAAATCAAGGGTAACCTGGGGGCACCTTTCTTTCAGACTGTCATGTTTCTTTCAAATTCAACTCTGAAACCTGTAAGCCTCAGCAGAAGAGAGACATCCCATGAATTTTTACAGAACAAACGAGTAATTTTTTTTAGCAGCACCTAGATTCTGGAGTCTTTGAAAACCATATTTAAAGCATTTCAAGGATGCATTTTATGGTTATGATCTCAGACTAACACATCACAAAGGATATGTTAGTGCATATTAAGTTTATCCATAATGTTAGCAGTCACGTATCAGATCTCGCATGAGATGCTAATTAGCACCTGAGAGGTGATAGCTGTGAGGCAGTCTGAGGAGCTATAGCTGAAGTTGCTGACTGATGTGCACTGAAGCAAACAGCTATAGCCATCTGCTAAGATGTTTCCTTTCCACAGCTGTTTGTCCTGTCCCAAGGCTGGAAGTTACCACCCCCAAAGATTTTAGAAAGGAATATTTGTCCAAGACTCTGTCACTGCAGCTCAAATCTGGCATCTAAGTTCATATGATTGACATGAATACAGCTCTTTAGCTGCTTGGAGGAGCAGCCACAAGCATAGAGATGGCTAATTGGGGATAATAGCATTGTAAAACATGCCAGGATGAGTTGCTAGAGTTTGTCACAGCTTTGGCTGTGTGAATACTTTTCACCTACTTCAAAGGAAAGTCACTGTCTTTCTTTGAACTATCACTTCTTCTTTCATCTATAGTTGTGATACATTTAGGAATGTATCACAGTATTGCCTGGGTTAGAATATGCCTTTCATAAGTTTTGATGCTTAATACTCTGTTTTGGATGCATTTAAGTCAAGTCCTAACAAATGCTCTGGATCCTGTGCAAATTTGTCTTTGAGCAGTTCATAAAATCAAACCATACTTCACTACATTCCCAAAATCCCAGACTCCCTATATGCTGGGATAGATTTTAGAAAAATTATTTTAAATCACCTTCTAATGTAATACGTTCATCTGGATACAGCTTTTTTCCACTGTAAACCAGTGGCTTACAATCACTGATATGTGTATCACAGGTAGGAGAGGACATAGACAGAGATGAGGTACAAGACCCGTCACACTGTCTTTCCCAAGTTCCGTTCTTGCACTGCTCAATAGAGAAGAGAGCAATGGCAACTGACAGGCTCTCTCACTACAGTCACTGTGGCTCAGGTTTTTCTTAGGGCCAAGCCTTGCAAGTGAGGGTGCAGAGTTGTCAAGTGCAGGAAGGAAGGTGCGTCAATGGCTGGATTTGTGTGTATACTACTGATTCATAAAACACTCTCCCATCTCTCACCTTTTCTAAAAGCAAAGAATTGCTCTTATGATTTAAATCATGTAGGCAAACAAAACAGAAAGTAAAGTAGTGCTTTAAAATGTTAATTGAATGCAAATTAGATTCCAAATTAAACTTCAGGGAATGTTCAAGGATGAAGAATGAATACTTTTCTTTAGGCATGGTGATTTGCATAATAATCAAATAATCTATATTATTACATACTTTCACTACATAGACTTTTTCTGGTATGGAATATCAAAGTAGTTCATGATGGGTTAAAATACATTTAAATAACCTTTTTCATATCCTTTGTTTGGCTGAGTTTTGCTGTGACTATGAATATGTTGTGTCACTGAAGTAATGCAAGCATTTTCAGGGTGATAAAGGCAATACTTCAAACTAATGTGTACCATTTCACAGAATCACAGAAATCACAGAAACA
>NW_010529380.1:35382-38441 GCF_000687285.1 Phaethon lepturus | reverse complement strand
GACAGGTCAGTAGTTCCCAGGGTCCTCCTCTTGACTCGTTTTAAAAATGGGTGCAATGTTTACCTTGTTCCAGTCTCCAGGGACTTCACCTGACTGCCAGCACTTTTCAAATATCGTGGACAGTGGCTTTTGCGGGCAGCACTTTTCAAATATCGTGGACAGTGGCTTGGCAGCTACATCAGGTTCCCTCAGGACTCTGGGATGCATCAGGTCCCATAGTCTTATTATGTATGTTCAGGTTTGTCAGGTGGTCTCGAACCTGATCTTCTCTTACAGTGGGAGGGACTTTGCTCGTCCAGTCCCTGTCTTGCAGGCCATCCCCTTGAGGGGTATGGGAAGAGATGCTGCCAGTGAAGACTGAGGCAAAGAAGTTGTCGAGTACCTCAGCTTCTCCTCATCTGTTGTTAGCAGTTTTCCAGTCTTGCTCTTTGCGGGATGGGGGGAATATGCTTTGCAGTGCTGTTTATTGAATTGAAAGAAAACATCTTTTAATGGATAGTGTTTGATACTTATTATATCTGTTAGTTGCACAGATGAACAGATAAGAGAGGTTTTGAGGATACCTCACGGAATTAAAAAAACTTGATTGCCCCTAGTAATTCTCCAAACAATTTTGAAGGGTTGAAAGTTAATGTGACCATGATAACAAGGGTTTCTTTTGCTATACTTCCTCCTCTTGGTGAAAAAGTTGCACTGAATTGAAAAGAAATGAATAATCCGTCCTGCTTTCAAAATGAACAGACTGCAGCGTAAGTGGATTAAGAAGAAAAACAGGGCCACTGCGTGGCTTCTTGCCAAAGCAGCTCTCTACTACTTACTCAGTCTTGCTCAATGAGCTACTAAATTTACTGAGACTGGAGTCCCAGCTCATTCAAATTGTGTAGTTCTTCATGTTAAGAATTGATACTTTGTTCAAGCCAAAGCTTGCCCTCTGTTTGCTTCCTCATCATTTGCACAAAGCTGTACCCCTGACTGTTCCTGTACTTTGTGCTTGCCTAACTTCATGTCCTTGATACCTGTTTCTCCTTCTGTCACAAATATCAACAGCTTAGTAGCGACATAAGGTCACTTTTCGTTGTGTGACATGGCAAAATAGTAGAGAGAATATGTTTTTGTCCACAACTGTGTATGTTCATCACAGTCCTAGAAAAGGAAAGGCATGTGATTGACTAGGAAAAAGTTACTGAATAATAAAAAAAGAACTCCTTTATTTAGTAAACTGCCTGTTCCCTTCAAACAGAAGGGAGAATGCAAAACCATATTCATACAGAGTAGTATTGCCATATAGAATATTTCTCTTACCAAAGTCCAAGGTACTGATATATGTTCACGTCAATACCGAATTGCTTTGTTATTTGTGCAGTCCATGCTGCGTACCAAATAAGTGTGTTTTGTGAAGATTTCCTCTCTTACTGTTAATAAATGCTTCCTTTTTAACAGCTGATGTTAATTCTTCGAAGTCGGTGGGCAGTGATGCACCTTATGTTGCAAAAGTGGTAAGAGAGCATTTGAATCTTTACTTCAGAACTTGAAAATGTTTGTTCTAGAATAGCATGTGTAACTTAAAACATCTGACTGAAAATATTACAACTGCATAGTACTGTTCAAAATAAAAGTAAGTGTGGTGATAGAGAGGAATGCTGCTGAGAATTGGGACTCCTACTTATGAAGGTGGATAATGGAACATCAGCAGAGTTGAAAAAGGTTCATGAAATGGATCAGATTCTGGTTCATTTGCTGCTTCCTGTAAACAGCCCAAATATCACAAAATGAATGAAATCTCGCTAGCTTCTGGAGAATTTCTGTGATTCAACAGTGAGTCTGTGTGAACTGTTGCTCACCACTGGATGTTGGTAAGCTGACAGATGGCTTGGGAATAGAAACAGCGAAGCTTTGATTCCCAAGGTCCCCACAGATATAAAATCCTTTATATGTTTTATCATAAAACACATACGTATTCTAATTTCTATTGAACTAAAATGGCATTGACACAATTTTTTTTTTTAACCTAATGATTGGAGAGAAGAAAAAGCATTGTTGATAGCTCATTTCAGCCCATTGTAGCAAAGCAGCAAATTCTTTTTATTAATTGGAATTTTCTAATGTTTTTGATCTTAAAACAAAAAACATTATTTAACTTGTTTTGGCTATAATGTTCTCTTTCTGTGGTAAATGTATTTTTTCTTAAATTTTGCTGGATTTTGTATAGATCCTAATTTTATATATGATTCCCTGGTAAAGCCTTAGTAAAAAAAAACTAAGAATATGGGAATAGCCATAGTAGATCCAGACCTTTCATTACCCTGGTGGTACTTCTGGTCCTGTGACAAAAGGAAAAACCAGAAAACTGTACAAGAACTTCACAATGTAAAAAATTAGTTCTTCAGCACAGTTCAGAACTGCAGTGTTTTAATCTTTTATTTATTAAACTACATGACAATACTGAAATGTTTTACTGCAATAGGTGACCACTTATGTAAATTAATACTTTTAACATTTGTTCCTGAAACTAAAAGATCAGGTTAATTTAGAATAAAATACATTTTAGTTAGTATGTGCCTTTAATCTTGATATTTATATCTGCTGACTACAGGGAAGTTCTAGACTACTGGTTTTGATACTGTTCAGACACCCCAAGACACTGCTGGTGATGACCCTCTTTCCAAAATGTTGTTGCTTGCTGAAAAAAGCTCTGCTTACAATGCAAATGTCAAACTACCACAATTTGAACATCAGTGTACTGCTGTTGCCTTAGGTGTTTGTGGGCAGGAATTCCACACAGACCAGGAGCCCCAGCCTGCAGCTGTTGCGTAGTGGCAACCTGCTTTTTGAATGCCCAACCTGTGCTGTTGAGGGCAGGGAGTGTGGAACTATGGCCTGTTTTAGAGGCAGATAACAGATGTTCAGGTTGTCAGGGGTGGCTTGCCTATGAGAGGCAGTGGCTCCTAATTCCTGGCTCCTGATGAGTGGACTGATGAGGAAGCAGAGAGCCATTTAACTTTCATGGAAGAATCCAGTTTGACTTGCTTGGAAAATCGTCAGATAAGCATTATTTTGTG
>NW_010529380.1:30815-35351 GCF_000687285.1 Phaethon lepturus | reverse complement strand
CTTTCCCTGAGGTTGAAACCTGTCTGTCTGCTTCACTTCTCCTCCACTTGTGGGCTCTGAATATAAGAAGAGTTGTCATAACTTTTGGGTTGCTTTTATGCTAGAGTCACTTTCTTGTACCAATTTGTAAATCCTGCCATTGCTAATCTCCCGGATGACTACTCATTTTTAATTCTTTTATAATTTTGTCTTTATGGCAATAAAGAGTAGCCCCAGTCTTTGTGCTGCCCTCACAAATGACCCATGACATATTATGCCTCTACCTGTAGTTGTGTTATACTAGACTGTAAGGGCCTATTTTCTGATGCCTGGTTGATTCCTAGTTGATCTGTCAGCTGAAGCAAAGTGGTTAAGAGCTTTGAACAATTATTAGTGTTTAACAAAATATGTGCTTCTATAGTAATGTTCTTCAAATTAAGCTATTAAAGTGGGATGGAAATTTGCGTAGTCTTTGACATATCCTCATAGTATTGAAGTCTGAGCAGTATGAAATGAATCACAGCTTTTATTAACAAAAGAAATGCTTTTTAACATGTGGACCTTTCAGATGTCATTGTTCGGGAGTGGATGCGTAGTTTAATAACATTTCGTTAAATTGCTGACTGAGAAAGATATGAATTCTTAAAATACTACTTGAAGAAATTTGGGTTTCGATATGTACTCCATAATCTCTTACATTATGATATCTTTTCTAATTAGACTTTAATTTCAGTTTTGCAAATCATGTGTTTAGAATGACCCTGGGCATAAAGTTGTAGAAATTTGTGTTTGAAGTCTTTCTGGTTTTAATGTATTATGAGATGACTAGTATGGCAAATACTGGACATCATTACATGAGCCTTTTTAACATAGCGTATGCATTTATTTATCTGTACATAGAATTAATGGTATTACGGGGAAACAGCTTCATAGTCAACATGAAGATCTGTTTTGTGGTTAAATCATTTATCCATCCCCTCAAGTATGAAAAGATACCAGGTTTTCAGCTTTTGTTCTGACTAGAGAAATATATGTGGGGTTTTTTTCAGCACTGAGACATATTTTTTTGTGGAATAATTTATGTAGAGAGAAGTATTTTAGGAGTTTTTAACACCTACCATTTTGTGCTGTATTTTAGTAAGAAAATAACATTCTTTAAACCCATGTAAATTGAATCAAAATAATATGTATAATTTATATTCTAATTAAGTTAGAGTATTAATGGATTGTGCTACACAGAAAGAAGTGAATAGGTCAAGTAATGTTTGTTGGAGATGTAGCTGAATTCTTATACTGCAGTTAACCCTTCTCCTCTGTATATATAACCTCTATATGACTAATTTGTGGTCCATAGTGGATAAATAAACTAAGTGAAAGTAAATATGCATGTGCCAAAGTTTATGTACATTGGATCAGTTGGTCTAGCTGTTTTTTTTTCAGGTTCATGCCTTAAGTCTGAATGTTGGTCTCACAAGGAGGGGCTGGAAAACTGTTGTCTTGGCGCTATTGTTTATCAGGGCAATGCTGCTGGAGAAAGTGAGGTGAAGATAGGCAGTAGCTTTGTAATGGAGTGTCCAGGCCTAGGAGGGGTGCCCAGGCTGGTATCTGCTCTCATTCTAACTGGTCTTCTTACTCTGCCTCTGAGCCAGGACATCAGATGCACACTAAAGCCCATGCTTGTTGGTGTGTTTGATCTCTTTATATTGCTTTGTTAATGTCAGACAGCAGTAAACCTCTATTAGCTGAGTGGTACTGTCTGACCTGTAGCAGTTTTCTGGATTGCTACATCTGCATTTAAAAGTTACAATTAAAACCATTTAAGATTGATGTTACACATCTTGTAACTTTTGCTAATATCATGTGATTGTATTCTTTCTGGGTTTCTTTGCCAGTAATCACATACCTTTTATTTGGTTATTTTTTTAGAAGTGTAGGATATTCCAAAACAAGTGTTTTCACTGAGAATGAATTTGGACATACATGAATAATGAGACTAAAATAAATTGCTTAAGCTTATCTCAAAATCAATCACTTAGAAACTGCAAGGTTTGAAATGACTTTTTTCTGCGCCAAGTTCTGGAAATGTAGAATCAAGGTATTCTTCCATTTGCAATTCTTGCAGTATTACAAAATTTTGGTGTTTTCAAACCAATTTATCTCTTGCACTTCACTTGTAATACAGAGTTACCATAGACTTGTCCCTAGAAAACGGAACTGAAATACTTCATGTTAGCTTAAATACAAGGTAGACTCTAAGTCAAAATAGATGTAGTTCTTATAACTTAGTTTAAGAGAAATTGTGAAATCCTTTGTAATTTTTACTGTGATCAACTAATGTAGGAAGGGAACAAAATACCTTATGTTCAGCAAGAATTTAACTTCGGTTAAGATTTTTCCATCAGATCACTGCAGGTGTTGTTTTGGGCTCACTAATGGCTGTGCAGCTGATGCAATCCAGCTTTAATCTGGAAAATCTGAGATAATGAATGTTGTCTAATGTTCTTTGCTAAACCTTTGTTGCCAATTTTTGGTAATAATCCTATAAGTTTCAGATAATTTGGTATTCCTTAATCTTTTGTTACGGGAAAATATTCTTTGATAACCTTAATGTTAAGCAATTAAGAATAAAAACAACTTTTTAGAGCCACCCTTCTTTTATAAAAAGAACATATTCTGTTGAATTATCGGCACTGGGTAGAGCATCTGAGGGAGACTATGTTTTTATAGGGTGAATGTTATGTTTTGTGAGCTTTTAACAGTTATTAGACACTAATACAGCAGTTTTTAACTAATTTTAAATTGTCTTAAAGGAACCCAGCCAGAATGGACCTCTTTTTACTGAGTTAAAGTTCTACATGCGAGCTGCTAAGCCAGATGAAAGTAAGCAGTCTATTAAAATGTTTTTAATGAAATACAAGCATTTAGGAAACTAGAGCCTACAGGAGTAAGGTCGGACTTTAAGAGAGTCTTTTTAGGTAATTTTCAAGATTATTTTTAAATGATTGAAATCTAATTCAGACATGTAGTAAAATTAAGGGTTTTTGGTAAGATGTTTTTTATAGTTGTGTTGATGGTATTGTCTCAATTGAAGCTTTAGTTGTATCTTTGTCCCTACAAGGGATGCATCATTAACTTTCCAGTATACTTGGCATACAAGTTTCCATGAAATAAGCAGCTCACATGTATGCAGAAACTAGGTGATGTGAGTACTCCCTTTTTATGTAAGTCTCTACTGATGTGAATTCATGAACTTATCTTTATTTGTATTTTCAGTTCAGAAGTGGACTAAGTCCCATAAACTGAAATATTTAGGTGTACCAAGATATTGGGGTTCTGGCTTGCATGAAAAAAATGGAAACAGGTGAATATATCTTTCGTTGGCATATACTGGGATTTAACTCATCCACGACCACTATCCCTTTTAACCTAATCTACTTTATAAGATGTTTTTTCCACTTACATTCATGTTGTTCATTTCTGCTACAAAGTTTCATGTGTGTAACAGGGTGTTTTGAAGGACTAGGTGAATAGATAGGTTTTATTTGTACTCTGTTACTAGTGTTTGTGTCTGTTCTTGGTGATTTGGTTTCCATTTGTCTCAAACATACAGTGTATGTATATATATGTATATATACGTGGTTTAGAAGCTTTTCATATTTGAATTTAAATGAAGTTGACTTATCATGTATAAGTCTCTGAATAATATGACTACCTTTAAAGATTTTTGTGTGGTGTGCACTTTTAAGAATATTTTCACTCATACATATAAAGGACTTAGTGCTCTCTAATTCTATTTTATTTTCCCTAGGGGTAGATTTTTTTTTTTACTTAACCTGTGAACTAGAATAATTGCTAGTCTTATGTTAAATTTGTCTTAAGGCTGGGGATAGTTTTTAGTATTGTTCCATGTCATGAAGGGTTTCTGATACTTGGTCTTGAATGGTGTGCCTGTTCATGTAATAGACCGTGTTTCCTAGTGGGCTTTCTCTATACAGCTATGCTGCAAAGGAGTTTTAGTAGTTTTCTGGCAGCTTATAGTAGGTCAAACTTAAAGCCATTATATAGGGCAGTTGGTATGTATGCCCTAGTATGTCAGAATTATCATTGTTTCAGTAGGTCCTCAATTTTAAAACTAATCTAATGTACAAACAACATTAATTTTGAGAGGCAAAAGTAAATATAACAAAATTATGGGGTTTTTTCCCCAAATAAACTTTTCTTCCCATTCAGTGTTTAATGCATAAGTTTCTTTCATAGTAGATACATCAGTTTTTACAGTAGTAGAACCAATTTGACTATAGCAGTTAATATTGGAACATCTTTGGCAAGTGAGAGATTTTTGTGTATAATATAGGTTATAAAAAAGATTGTAATAGATTTTAAGAAACTCACTTTTTTAAGTAACCATGTTAAGTCACTTATTCATTTATAAAGTAAAATTATGTATTCCTGTAAGCAATTGATGCTTGGTTTTACCTGTAGTGAATTACATTACAGATATTTTCCACTGTGGGTACTTGTTATTTTATTGCATAACTAGCCAGGAATGAAGAGCGG